>NW_027254735.1:15000-125000 GCF_044704955.1 Pristiophorus japonicus | reverse complement strand
AGCACAGACTAAACGGTAGCACAATTGAGGAAAAGTGGGGGACTTTTAAGGAGCTCTTTCATAGTGCTCAACAAAATATATTCCAGTGAAAAGAAGGGCGGTAAGAGAAGGAATAACAAGCCGTGAATAACCAAGGAAAGAAAGGAGAGTATCAAATTAAAAACCAATGCGTATAAGGTGGCCAAGGTTCGTGGGAAACCAGAAGATTGGGAAAATTTTAAACGACAGCAAATAATGACTAAGAAAGCTTTAAAGAAAGGAATGATAGATCACGAAAGTAAACTTGCGCAAAACATAAAAAGAGATAGTAAAAGCTTTTACCGATATATAAAACGTAAGAGAGTGACAAAAGTAAATGTTGGTCCCTTAGAAGATGAAAAGGGAGATTTTATAATGGGAAATGTGGGAATGGCTGAGACCTTAAACAATTATTTTGCTTGGATCTTCACTGTGGAATATACAAAAACCATGGCAAAAATTGCTGTTCACGGGAATGTGGAAGAGAGGACCTTGAGAAAATCACTGTCACTAGTGGGCTAGTGCTGGACAGGCTAATGGGACTCAAGGTAGACAAGTCCCCTCGTCCTCATGAAATGCATCTCAGGGAATTAAAAGAGATGGCGGAAGTTATAGCAGATGCATTCGTTATAATCTACGAAAATTCTCAGGACTCTGGGGAGGTACCAGCGGATTGGAAAGCAGCTAATGTAACGCCTCTGTTTAAAAAAGGGGCAGACAAAAGGCAGGTACCTTTCGGCTGGTTAGTTTACCATCTGTAGTGGGGAAAATCCTTGAAACTATCATTAAGGAAGAAATAGCCGGACATCTAGATAGGAATAGTGCATCAAGCAGACGCAACATGGATTAATGAAGGGGAAATCATGTTTCACTAATTTACTGGAATTTTTTGAGGATATAACGAGCATGGTGGATAGAGGTGTACCGATGGATGTGGTGTATTTAGATTTCCAAAAGGCATTCGATAAGGTGCCACACAAAAGGTTACTGCAGAAGATAAAGGTACGTGGAGACAGCGGAAATGTATTAGCATGGATAGAGAATTGGCTGGCGAACAGAAAACAGAGAGTCGGGATAAATAGGTCCTTTTCGGGTTGGAAATCGGTAGTTAGTGTTGTGCTACAGGGATCGGTGCTGGGACCACAACTATTTCCAATATTCATAGATGACCTGGAAGAGGGGGCAGAGAGTAGTGTAGCAAAATTTTCAGATGACACAAAGATTAGTGGGAAAGCGGGTTGTGTAGAGGACACAGAGAGGCTGCAACGAGATTTAGATAGGTTAAGCGAATGGGCTAGGGTTTGGCAGATGGAATACAATGTCGGAAAGTGTGAGGTCGTCCACCTTGGGAAAAAAAACAGTAAAAGGGAATATTATTTGAATGGGGAGAAATTACAACATGCTGCGGTGCAGAAAGACCTGGGGGTCCTTGTGCATGATTACAAAAAGGTAGTTTGAAGGTGAAGCAGGTGACCAGGAAGGCAATGGGATGTTGGTCTTCATTACGAGAGGGATGGGGTACAAAAGCAGGGAGGTCCTGCTGCAACTGTACAGGGTATTGGTGAGGCCGCACCTGGAGTACTGCGTGCAGTTTTGGTCACCTTACTTAAAGAAGGATATATTAGCTTTGGAAGGGGTATAGAGACGATTCACTAGGCTGATTCCGGAGATGAGGGTATTAGCTTATGATGATAGATTGAGCAGACTGGGTCTTTACGAGTTGGAGTTCAGAAGGATGAGGGGTGATCTTATAGAAACATTTAAAATAATGTAAGGGATAGACAAGATCGAGGCAGAGAGGTTGTTCCCACTGGTCGGGGAGACTAGAACTAGGGGCACAGCCACAAAATAAGGGGGAGCCAATTTAAAACCGAGTTGAGAAGGAATTTCTTCTCCCAGAGGGTTGTAAATCTGTGGAATTCTCTGCCCAAGGAAGCAGTTGAGGCTAGCTCATTGAATGTATTCAAGTCGCAGATAGATAGATTTTTAACCAATAAGATAATTAAGGGTTACGGGGAGCGGGCGGGTAAGTGGAGCTGAGTCCACGGCCAGATCAGCCATGATCTTGTTGAATGGCGGAGCAGGCTTGAGGGGCGAGATGGCCTACTCCTGTTCTTAATTCTTATGTTCTTATGTTCTCTCCGTCTCTCGCTCCCCCTCTCTCTCTCTCTCGCTCCCCTCTCTCTCTCCGTCTCTCGCACCCCCTCTCCGTCTCTCGCTACCCCTCTCGCTCCGTCTCTCGCCACCCCCCCTCTCTCTTAGTCTCTCTCTCCCCCTCTCTCTCTCCGTCTATCGCTCACCCTCTCTCTCTCCGACTCACCCTCTCTCCTTCTCTCGCTTCCCCTCTCTCTCTCGCTCCCGGTTTCTCGCTGCCCCTCTCTCTCTCCCCATCTCTCGCTCCCCCTCTATCCGTTTCTCGCTCACCCTCTCTCTCTCTACCTCTCTCTCTCTCTCTCTCCGTTTCTCGATCCCCGTCATTCTCTCTCCGTCTCTCGCACCCCCTCTCTCTCCGTCTCTCCCTCCCCCCTCTCTCTCCGTCTCTCACTCCCCCTCTCTCTCTTCGTCTCTCGCTCCCCCTCTCTCTCTCCTTCTCTCGCTCTTCCTCTCCCTCGCTCCGTCTCTCGCTTCCCCTCTCTCTCTCGCTCCCCCTCTCACCGTTTCTCGCTCCCACTCTCTCTCTTGCTCCCCCTCTCTCTCTCTGTCTCTCGCTCCCCGTCTCGCTCTCCCTGTCTCTTGCTCCCCCTCTCTCTCTCCGCCTGTCGCTTCCCCTCTCTCTCTCCGTCTCTCGCTCCCCCTCTCAATCTCCGTCTCTCGCTCCCCATCTCTCCCTGCTGCTCACTCCCCCTCTCTCTCTCCGTCTCTCGCTCCCCCTCTCTCTCTCTCTGTCTCCCTCACCATCTCTCGCTCCCCCTCTCTCGCTGCCTCGCTCCGTCACTCCCTTCCTCTCTATCGACCCCCTCTCTCTCTGTCTCTCGCTCCCCCGCTCTTTCTACCCGTCTCTCGCTCCACCTCTCACTCTGCGTCTCTCGCACCCCCTCTCTCTCCGTCTCTTGCTCGCCCTCTCTCTCTCTCTATGTATCTCGCTCCCCCACTCTCTCTCTGTCTCTCGCTCCCCCTCTCTCTCTCCGTATCTCGCTCTCCCCTCTCTCTCCGTCTCTCGCTCCCCCTCTCTCTCTCCATCTCTCGCCCCCCCTCTCTCGCTCTCTGAGTCTCTCGCTCCCCCTCTCTCTCCTTCCCTCGCTCCCATTCTCTCTCTCCGTCTCTCGCTCACCCTCACTCTCACCCACTCGCTGTCTCTCCCCGATTCTCGCCGACCCTCACTCTCTCCATCTGTAGCTCCCCCTCTCTCCCTTCATCTCTCGCTCCCTCTCTCTCTCGCTTCCCCCTCTCTCACCTAATCTCTCTCTCCATCTCTCGTTCCCCCGCACTCTTTTTCCTGCTCTCTCTCTCCGTCTCTCGCTCCCCCTCTCTCTCTCTGTCTCTCGCTCTCCTTCTCCATCTCTCGCTACCCCCCTCTCTCTCCGTCTCTTGCTCCCCCCTCCCTCTCTCCATCTCTCGCTCCCCCTCTCTCGCTCCCCCTCTCTCTCTCCGTCTCTCACTTCCACTCTCCGTCTCTCGCTCCCCCTCTCTCTCTCCGTCTCTCGCTCCCCGCTCTCTCTCAGACTCTCGCTCCCCCTCTCACTCTCCGTCTCTCGCTCCCCCGCTCAGTCTCCATCTCTCGCTCCCCCTCTCACTCTCTCCATCTCTCGCTCCCGCTCTCTCTCTCCATCACTCGCTACCACTCTCTCTCTCTCTCTCTCCTTCTCTCGATCCCCCTCTCACTCTTTGTCTGTCGCTCTCTCTCTCTCTCTCCGTCTCTAGCTCCCGCTCTCTCCCTACATCTCTCTCTCTCCATCTCTCGCTCCCCCTCTCACTCTCACCATCTCTCGCTCCCTCTCTCTCTCTCCATCACTCGCTACCACTCTCTCTCTCTCTCTCTCCTTCTCTCGATCCCCCTCTCACGCTTTGTCTGTCGCTCTCTCTCTCTCTCCGTCTCTAGCTCCCCCTCTCTCCCTACACCTCTCTCTCTCCGTCCCTCGCTCCCCTTCTCTCTCTCCGTCACTCGCTCTCCCCTCTCTCACCCACTCTCTCTCCATCTCTCGTTCCCCCGCTCTCTCTTTCCGGCTCTCTCTCTCCGTCTCTCGCTCCCCCTCTCCATCTGCGTCTCTCGCTCTTTCTCTCCATCTCTCGCTCCCCCTCTCCATCTGCGTCTCTCGCTCTCTCTCTCCGTCTCTCGTTCTCCCCTCTCTCACCCACTCTCACTCCATCTCTCGTTCCCCCGCTCTCTCTTTCCGGCTCTCTCTCTCTGTCTCTCGCTCCCCCTCTCCATCTGCGTCTCTCGCTCTCTCTCTCCGTCTCTCGCTCCCCCTCTCACTCTCTCCATCACTCGCCCCCCCTTTCTCCATCTCTCGCTGCCTCTCTCTCTCTCTCCGTCTCTCGCTCACCCTCTCTCTCTCTGTCTCTCTCTCCCCCCCTCTCTCCGACTCTCGCTACCCCTCTCTCTCTCTCTCTCTCCGTGTCTCGCTCCCCCCTATCTCTATCTCTCGCTCCCCCTCACTCTCACCCCCTCGCTATCACTCTCCGATTCTCGCCCACCCTCACTCTCTCCGTCTCTTGCTCCCCCTCCCCCTCTCCATCTCTTACTCTCCTACTCTCGCTCCCCCTCTCTCTATCTCCGTCTATCGCTTCCCCTCTCTCTCCGTCTCTTGCTCCCTCTCTCTCTCTCACCGTCTCTCGCTCCCTCTCTCACCTTCTCTCGCTCCCTCTCTTTCTCTCTCCATCTCTCGCGCTCTCTCTCTCCTCCTTTCCCTCCCCCTCTCTCTCGCCATCTCTCGCTCCCCCTCTCTCTCTCTGTCTCTCACTCCCCCTCTCTCGCTCTCTCTGTCTCTCGCTCCCTCTCTCTCTCTCCTTCTCTCGCTCCCCATCTCTCTCTCTCTCTCCATCTCTCGCGACCCCTGTCTCCATCTCTCCATCTCTCGCTCCCTCTCTCTCTCTCCCATATCTCTCGCCCCCTCTCTCTCCCTCTGTCTCTCGCTCCCCCTCTCACCGTCTCTCGCTACCCCTCTCTTTCCGTCTCTCGCTCCCCCTCTCACTCTCCGTCTGTTGCTCCCTCTCTCTCTCTCTCTCTCCGTCTCTGGCTCCCCCTCTCTCCCTCCATCTCTCGCACCCTCCCTCTCTCGCTCCCCCCTCTCTCACCTGAACTCTCTCTCCATCTCTCGCTCCCCCCCTCTCTATCCGTCTCTTGCTCCTGCTCTCTCTCTCCATCTCTCGCTCTCCCTCTCTCGCTCCCCCTCTCTCTATCTCCGTCTATCGCTTCCCCTCTCTCTCCGTCTCTTGCTCCCTCTCTCTCTCTCACCGTCTCTCGCTCCCTCTCTCTCTCTCCCATATCTCTCGCCCCCTCTCTCTCCCTCTGTCTCTCGCTCCCCCTCTCACCGTCTCTCGCTACCCCTCTCTTTCCGTCTCTCGCTCCCCCTCTCACTCTCCGTCTGTTGCTCCCTCTCTCTCTCTCTCTCTCCGTCTCTGGCTCCCCCTCTCTCCCTCCATCTTTCGCACCCTCCCTCTCTCGCTCCCCCCTCTCTCACCTGAACTCTCTCTCCATCTCTCGCTCCCCCCCTCTCTATCCGTCTCTTGCTCCTGCTCTCTCTCTCCATCTCTCGCTCTCCCTCTCTCGCTCCCCCTCTCTCTCTCCGTATTTCACTTCCCCTCTCCGTCTCTCACTCCCCCTCTCTCTCTCCGTCTCTCACTCCCCCTCTCTCTCTCCATCTCTCGCTTCCGCTCTCTCGCTCCCCCCGTCTCTCTCTCTCTCTCTCTCCCGCTCACTCTCTCTCTCTCTTTCTCCATCTCTCACTCCCCCTCGTTCTCTCTGTCTCTCGCACCCCCTCTCTCTCCGTCTCTCACGGCACCTCTCTCCCATCGTCGCTCGATCTCCCTCTCTCTCTCTCTCTCCCCGTCTCTCGCTTCCCCTCTCCCTCTCTCGCTCCCCATCTCTCGTTCTCTCCCCGTCTCTCGCTCTCTCTCTCCGTCTCTCGCCCCCCCTCTCTCACTCCATCTCTCACTTCCCCTCTCTTTCTCCGCCGCTATCTCACTATCCATCTCTCACTCGCCATCTCTCACTCTCCATCTCTTACTCTCCATCTCTCACTCTCCATCTCTCACGCCCTCTGTGTCTCTCGCTCCTTCTCTCTCTCTCTCCCAGTCTCTCGCTCCCTCTCTCTCCGTCTCTCGCTCCCGCTCTCTCTCTCCATCTCTCGCTCCCCCTCTCACCTTCTCTTACTACCCCTCTCTGTCTTTCTGTCTCTTGCTCCCGCTCTCGCTCACCCTCTCTCTCTCCATCTCTCGTTCCCCCGCTCTCTCTTTCCGACTCGCTCTCTCCGTCTCTCGCTCCCCCTCTCCATCTGCGTCACTCGCTCTCTCTCTCCGTCTCTCGCTCTCCCCTCTCTCACTCACTCTCTCTCCGTCTCTCGCTCTCCCCTCTCTCACTCACTCTCTCTCCGGCTCTCGTTCCCCCGTTCTCTCTTTCCGGCTATCTCTCTCCGTCTCTCGCTCCCCCTCTCCATCTGCGCCTCTCGCTCTCTCTCTCCGTCTCTCGCTCCCCCTTTCACTCTCCGAATCTGGCTCCCCCTCTCACCCTCCATCTCTCGCTACCCGTCTCACTCTCCGTCTCTCACTCCCCCTCTCACTCTCTCCGTCTCTCGCTCCCGCTCTCTCTCTCCATCACTCGCCCCTCCCCCTTCACCGTCTCTCGCTGCCTCTCTCTCTCTCTCCTCGTATCTCGCTCGCCCTCTCTCTTTCTTTCTCTCCCCCTCTCCCTCTCCGTCTCTCGCTACCCCTCTCTCTCTCT
Source organism: Pristiophorus japonicus (assembly GCF_044704955.1). Classification (NCBI taxonomy): domain Eukaryota; kingdom Metazoa; phylum Chordata; class Chondrichthyes; family Pristiophoridae; genus Pristiophorus; species Pristiophorus japonicus. Next base: position 118,102 of record NW_027254735.1, on the reverse strand, counting down.
TTCTCCGTCTCTCAGTCCCCCCCATCTCTGTCTCTTGCTCCCCCTCTCTATCTTCGTCTCTCGCTCCCCCACTCTCTCTCTCCGTCTCTCACTCCCCCTCTCCATCTGCCTCTCTCGCTCTCTCTCTCCGTCTCTCGCTATCCATCTCTCTCTGCGTCTCTCGCAACCCATCTCTCTCTCTCCGTCTCTCGCTCCCACTCCCTCTCTCCGTCTCGCGCTCCCTCTCTCTTTCTCCATCTCTCGCTCCCCGTCTCTCACTGCCCCTCTCTCTCTCTCTCCATCTCTCGCTACCCCCACACTTTCTGCGTCTCTCGCACCCCCTCTCTCTCTCCGTCTCTCGCTCCCCCTCTCTCTCTCCGTCTCTCACTTCCCCTCTCCGGCTCTCACTCCCCCTCTCTCTCTCCATCTCTCACTCACGCTCTCTCTCTCCGTATCTCGCTTCCCCTCCCTCGCTGCCACCTCTCTCTCTCTGTTTCTCGCTCCCTCTCGCTCCCTCTCTCTCTCTCTCTCTCGCACCCCCTCGTTCTCACCGTCTCTGGCACCCCCCTCTCTCTCCGTCTCTCACTACATCTCTCTCTCTCTCTCCGTCTTTCATTCCATTCCTTTCTCTCTGTCTCTCGCTCCCGCTCTCTCTTCGTCTCTCACAACACCTCTCTCTCACCGTCTCTCGCAACTCTTCTCTCTCTCTCCGTCTCTCGCTCCCACTCCCTCTCTCCCTCTCCGTCTCTCGCAACTCCTCTCTCTCTCTCCGTCTCTCGCTCCCACTTTTTTTCTCCGTCTCGCGCTCCCAAACTCTCTCTCCGTCTCTCGCAACTCCTCTCTCTCTCTCCGTCTCTCGCTCCCACTCCCTCTCCCCGTCTCGCGCTCCATCTCTGTCTCTCCGTCTCTCCGTCTCTCGCGCCCCCCTCTCTCTCTCCATCTCTCGCTCCCCGTCTCTCTCTCCATCGCTGGCTCCCCCTCTCTCTCGCTCCATCTCTCGCTCCCCCCTCTCTAGCTCTCCGCCTCTCTCTCCGTCTCTCGCTCCCCCCTCTCTCTCCGTCTCTCGCTCCCCCTCTCACTCTCCGTCTCTCGCTCCCCTTTTCACTCTCCGACTCTCGCTCCCCCTCTCTCTCTCTCTCTCCGTCTCTCAGTCCCCCCCATCTCTGTTTCTTGCTCCCCCTCTCTATCTTCGTCTCTCGCTCCCCCACTCTCTCTCTCCGTCTCTCACTCCCCCTCTCCATCTGCCTCTCTCGCTCTCTCTCTCCGTCTCTCGCTATCCATCTCTCTCTGCGTCTCTCGCAACCCATCTCTCTCTCTCCGTCTCTCGCTCCCACTCCCTCTCTCCGTCTCGCGCTCCCTCTCTCTTTCTCCATCTCTCGCTCCCCGTCTCTCACTGCCCCTCTCTCTCTCTCTCCATCTCTCGCTACCCCCACACTTTCTGCGTCTCTCGCACCCCCTCTCTCTCTCCGTCTCTCGCTCCCCCTCTCTCTCTCCGTCTCTCACTTCCCCTCTCCGGCTCTCACTCCCCCTCTCTCTCTCCATCTCTCACTCCCGCTCTCTCTCTCCGTATCTCGCTTCCCCTCCCTCGCTGCCACCTCTCTCTCTCTGTTTCTCGCTCCCTCTCGCTCCCTCTCTCTCTCTCTCTCTCACACCCCCTCGTTCTCACCGTCTCTGGCACCCCCCTCTCTCTCCGTCTCTCACTACATCTCTCTCTCTCTCTCCGTCTTTCATTCCATTCCTTTCTCTCTGTCTCTCGCTCCCGCTCTCTCTTCGTCTCTCACAACACCTCTCTCTCACCGTCTCTCGCAACTCTTCTCTCTCTCTCCGTCTCTCGCTCCCACTCCCTCTCTCCCTCTCCGTCTCTCGCAACTCCTCTCTCTCTCTCCGTCTCTCGCTCCCACTTTTTTTCTCCGTCTCGCGCTCCCAAACTCTCTCTCCGTCTCTCGCAACTCCTCTCTCTCTCTCCGTCTCTCGCTCCCACTCCCTCTCTCCGTCTCGCGCTCCATCTCTCTCTCTCCGTCTCTCCGTCTCTCGCGCCCCCCTCTCTCTCTCCATCTCTCGCTCCCCGTCTCTCTCTCCATCGCTGGCTCCCCCTCTCTCTCGCTCCATCTCTCGCTCCCCCCTCTCTAGCTCTCCGCCTCTCTCTCCGTCTCTCGCTCCCCCCTCTCTCTCCGTCTCTCGCTCCCCCTCTCACTCTCCGTCTCTCGCTCCCCTTTTCACTCTCCGACTCTCGCTCCCCCTCTCACTCTCCGTCTCTCGCTCCCCCTCTCACTCTCTGTCTCTCGCTCCCCCTCTCACTCTCTCCATCTCTCGCTCCCGCTCTCTCTCTCCATCACTCGCTACCCCTCTCTCTCTCTCCGTCTCTCGCTCCCCCCTTATCTCTGTCTCTCGCTCCCCCTCTCTCTCTTCGCCTCTCGCTCCCCCTCTCTCTCTCTCCTTCTCTCGATCCCCCTCTCACTCTTTGTCTGTCGCTCTCTCTCTCTCTCCGTCTCTAGCTCCCCCTCTCTCCCTACACCTCTCTCTCTCCATCTCTCGTTCCCTCTCTCTCTCTCCGTCTCTCGCTCACCCTCTCTCTCTCTGTCTCTCTCTCCCCCTCTCTCTCCGACTCTCTCTACCCCTCTCTCTCTCTCTCTCTCCGTCTCTCGCTCCCCCCTATCTCTATCTCTCGCTCCCCCTCACTCTCAACCCCCTCGCTATCACTCTCCGATTCTCGCCCACCCTCACTCTCTCCGTCTCTTGCTCCCCCTCCCCCTCTCCATCTCTTACACTCCTACTCTCGCTCCCCCTCTCTCTATCTCTGTCTATCGCTTCCCCGCTCTCTCCGTCTCTTGCTCCCTCTCTCTCTCTCACCGTCTCTCGCTCCCTCTCTCATCTTCTCTCACTCCCTCTCTTTCTCTCTCCATCTCTCGCGCTCTCTCTCTCCTCCTTTCCCTCCCCCTCTCTCTCGCCATCTCTCGCTCCCCCTCTCTCTCTCTGTCTCTCACTCCCCCTCTCTCGCTCTCTCTGTCTCTCGCTCCCTCTCTCTCTCTCCTTCTCTCGCTCCCCATCTCTCTCTCTCTCTCCATCTCTCGCGACCCCTGTCTCCATCTCTCCATCTCTCGCTCCCTCTCTCTCTCTCCCATATCTCTCGCCCCCTCTCTCTCCCTCTGTCTCTTGCTCCCCCTCTCACCGTCTCTCGCTACCCCTCTCTTTCCGTCTCTCGCTCCCCCTCTCACTCTCCGTCTGTTGCTCCCTCTCTCTCTCTCTCTCTCCGTCTCTGGCTCCCCCTCTCTCCCTCCATCTCTCGCACCCTCCCTCTCTCGCACCCCCCTCTCTCACCTGAACTCTCTCTCCATCTCTCGCTCCCCCCCTCTCTATCCGTCTCTTGCTCCTGCTCTCTCTCTCCATCTCTCGCTCTCCCTCTCTCGCTCCCCCTCTCTCTCTCCGTATTTCACTTCCCCTCTCCGTCTCTCACTCCCCCTCTCTCTCTCCGTCTCTCACTCCCCCTCTCTCTCTCCATCTCTCGTTTCCGCTCTCTCGCTCCCCCCGTCTCTCTCTCTCTCTCTCTCCCGCTCACTCTCTCTCTCTCTTTCTCCATCTCTCACTCCCCCTCGTTCTCTCTGTCTCTCGCACCCCCTCTCTCTCCGTCTCTCACGGCACCTCTCTCCCATCGTCGCTCGATCTCCCTCTCTCTCTCTCTCTCTCCCCGTCTCTCGCTTCCCCTCTCACTCTCTCGCTCCCCATCTCTCGTTCTCTCCCCGTCTCTCGCTCTCTCTCTCCGTCTCTCGCCCCCCCTCTCTCACTCCATCTCTCACTTCCCCTCTCTTTCTCCGCCGCTATCTCACTATCCATCTCTCACTCGCCATCTCTCACTCTCCATCTCTTACTCTCCATCTCTCACTCTCCATCTCTCACTCCCTCTGTGTCTCTCGCTCCTTCTCTCTCTCTCTCCCAGTCTCTCGCTCCCTCTCTCTCCGTCTCTCGCTCCCCCTCTCTCTCTCCATCTCTCGCTCCCCCTCTCACCTTCTCTTACTACCCCTCTCTGTCTCTCTGTCTCTTGCTCCCGCTCTCGCTCACCCTCTCTCTCTACATCTCTCGTTCCCCCGCTTTCTCTTTCCGACTCGCTCTCTCCGTTTCTCGCTCCCCCTCTCCATCTGCGTCACTGGCTCTCTCTCTCCGTCTCTCGCTCTCCCCTCTCTCACTCACTCTCTCTCCGTCTCTCGCTCTCCCCTCTCTCACTCACTCTCTCTCCGTCTCTCGTTCCCCCGTTCTCTCTTTCCGGCTATCTCTCTCCGTCTCTCGCTCCCCCTCTCCATCTGCGCCTCTCGCTCTCTCTCTCCGTCTCTCGCTCCCCCTATCACTCTCCATCTCTCGCTCCCCCTTTCACTCTCCGATCTGGCTCCCCCTCTCACCCTCCATCTCTCGCTACCCGTCTCACTCTCCGTCTCTCACTCCCCCTCTCACTCTCTCCGTCTCTCGCTCCCGCTCTCTCTCTCCATCACTCGCCCCTCCCCCTTCACCGTCTCTCGCTGCCTCTCTCTCTCTCTCCTCGTATCTCGCTCGCCCTCTCTCTTTCTCTCTCTCCCCCTCTCCCTCTCCGTCTCTCGCAACCCCTCTCTCTCTCTCTCTCCGTCTCTCAGTCCCCCCCATCTCTGTCTTTTGCTCCCCCTCTCTATCTTCGTCTCTCGCTCCCCCACTCTCTCTCTCCGTCTCTCACTCCCCCTCTCCCTCTGCGTCTCTCGCTCTCTCTCTCCGTCTCTCGCTATCCATCTCTCTCTGCGTCTCTCGCAACCCATCTCTCTCTCTCCGTCTCTCGCTCCCACTCCCTCTCTCCGTCTCGCGCTCCCTCTCTCTTTCTCCATCTCTCGCTCCCCGTCTCTCACTGCCCCTCTCTCTCTCTCTCCATCTCTCGCTACCCCCACACTTTCTGCGTCTCTCGCACCCCCTCTCTCTCTCCGTCTCTCGCTCCCCCTCTCTCTCTCCGTCTCTCACTTCCCCTCTCCGGCTCTCACTCCCCCTCTCTCTCTCCATCTCTCACTCCCGCTCTCTCTCTCCGTATCTCGCTTCCCCTCCCTCGCTGCCACCTCTCTCTCTCTGTTTCTCGCTCCCTCTCGCTCCCTCTCTCTCTCTCTCTCTCGCACCCCCTCGTTCTCACCGTCTCTGGCACCCCCCTCTCTCTCCGTCTCTCACTACATCTCTCTCTCTCTCTCCATCTTTCATTCCATTCCTTTCTCTCTGTCTCTCGCTCCCGCTCTCTCTTCGTCTCTCACAACACCTCTCTCTCACCGTCTCTCGCAACTCTTCTCTCTCTCTCCGTCTCTCGCTCCCACTCCCTCTCTCCCTCTCCGTCTCTCGCAACTCCTCTCTCTCTCTCCGTCTCTCGCTCCCACTTTTTCTCTCCGTCTCGCGCTCCCAAACTCTCTCTCCGTCTCTCGCAACTCCTCTCTCTCTCTCCGTCTCTCGCTCCCACTCCCTCTCTCCGTCTCGCGCTCCATCTCTCTCTCTCCGTCTCTCCGTCTCTCGCTCCCCCTCTCTCTCTCCATCTCTCGCTCCCCGTCTCTCTCTCCATCGCTGGCTCCCCCTCTCTCTCTCTCCATCTCTCGCTCCCCCCTCTCTAGCTCTCCGCCTCTCTCTCCGTCTCTCGCTCCCCCCTCTCTCTCCGTCTCTCGCTCCCCCTCTCACTCTCCGTCTCTCGCTCCCCTTTTCACTCTCCGACTCTCGCTCCCCCTCTCACTCTCCGTCTCTCGCTCCCCCTCTCACTCTCTGTCTCTCGCTCCCCCTCTCACTCTCTCCATCTCTCGCTCCCGCTCTCTCTCTCGATCACTCGCTACCCCTCTCTCTCCGTCTCTCGCTCCCCCCTTATCTCTGTCTCTCGCTCCCCCTCTCTCTCTTCGCCTCTCGCTCCCCCTCTCTCTCTCTCCTTCTCTCGATCCCCCTCTCACTCTTTGTCTGTCGCTCTCTCTCTCTCTCCGTCTCTAGCTCCCCCTCTCTCCCTACACCTCTCTCTCTCCATCTCTCGTTCCCTCTCTCTCTCTCCGTCCCTCGCTCCCCTTCTCTCTCTCCGTCTCTCGCTCCCCCTCTCCATCTGCGTCTCTTGCTCTCTCTCTCCGTCTCTCGCTCCCCGTCTCACTCTCTGTCTCTCGCTCCCCCTTTCACTCTCCGACTCTCGCTGCCCCTCTCACTCTCCGTCTCTCGCTCACCCTCTCACTCTCTGTCTCTCGCTCCCCCTCTCACTCTCTCCATCTCTCGATCCCGCAATCTCTCTCCATCACTCGCCCCCCCCTTTCTCCGTCTCTCGCTGCCTCTCTCTCTCTCTCCGTCTCTCGCTCACCCTCTCTCTCTGTCTCTCTCTCCCCCTCTCTCTCTCCGACTCTCGTTACTCCTCTCTCTCTCTCTCTCTCCGTCTGTCGCTCCACCCCTATCTCTGTCTCTCGCTCCCCCTCACTCTCACCCCCTCGCTATCACTCTCCGAATCTCGACCACCCTCACTCTCTCCGTCTCTTGCTCCCCCTCCCTCTCTCCATCTCTCACTCTCCGTCTCTCGCTCCCCCTCTCTCTATCTCCGTCGATCGCTTCCCATCTCTCTCCGTCTCTCGCTCCCTCTCTCTCTCTCACCGTCTCTCGCTCCCTCTCTCACCGTCTCTCGCTCCCTCTCTCTCTCTCTCCGTCTCTCGCTCTCTCTCTCTCCTCCTTTCCCTCCCCCTCTCTCTCTTTCTCTCTCTCCCCCTCTCTCTCTCCGTCTCTCGCAACCCCCCCACTCTCTCTCTCTCTCCGTCTCTCGGTCCCTCCCATCTCTGTCTCTCGCTCCCCCTCTCTCTCTTCGTCTCTCGCTACCCCTTTCTCTCTCTCCGTCTCTCACTCCCCCTCTCCCTCTGCGTCTCTCGCTCTCTCTCACCGTCTCTCGCTCCCCCTCTCTCGCTCCATCTCTCGCAACTCATTTCTCGCTCTCCGTCTCTCGCTCCCACTCCCTCTCTCCGTCTCGCGCTCCCTCTCTCTCTCTCCGTCTCTCGCTCCCCTTCACTCTCTCCATCTCTCTCTCCCCGTCTCTCACTGCCCCTCTCTCTCTCTCTCCATCTCAAGCTACCCCCACTCTCTCTGCGTCTCTCGCTCCGTCTCTCGCTCCCCCTCTCTCTCTCCGTCTCTCATTTCCCCTCTCCGTCTCTCACTTCCCCTCTCTCTCTCTCCATCTCTCACTCCCCCTCTCCCTCTGCGTCTCTCGCTCTCTCTCTCCGTCTCTCGCTCCCCCTCTCTCTCTCCATCTCTCGCAACCCATTTCTCTCTCTCCGTCTCTCGCTCCCACTCCCTCTCTCCGTCTCACGCTCCCTCTGTCTCACTCCGTCTCTCGCTCCCCTTCTCTATCTCCATCTCTCGCTCCCCGTCTCTCACTGCCCCTCTCTCTCTCTCTCCATCTCTCGCTACCCCCACTCTCTCTGCGTCTCTCGCTCCCCCTCTCTCTCTGCGTCTCTCGCAACTCCTCTCTCTCTCTCCGTCTCTCGCTCCTACTTTTTCTCTCCGTCTCGCGCTCCCTCTCTCTCTCTCCGCCTCTCGCAGCTCCTCTCTCTCTCTCCGTCTCTCGCTCCCCGTCTCTCTCTCCATCGCAGGCTCCCCCTCTCTCTCTCTCCATCTCTCGCTTCCCCTCTCTAGCTCGCCGCCTCTATCTCCATCTCTCGCTCCCCCCTCTCTCTCCGTCTCTCACACCCCCTCTCTCTCTCTCTATCTCTCGCTACCCCTCTCTCTCTCTCCGTCTCAAAATACCACTCTCTCTCTCTCCGTCTCTCGCTCCCCCTCTCTGTGTCTCTCGCTCTCTCTCGCTCTCTCTCCTTCTCTCGCTCCCCCCTCTCTCGCCGTCTCTCTCAACCTCTTCTCTCTGCGTCTCTCGCCCACTCTCACTCTCTCCGTCTCTTGCTCTCCCTCTCTCTCTACCACTCTCTCTTTCCATCTCTCGCTCCCTCTCTCGCTCCCCTTCACTCTCTCCATCTCTCGCTCCCCGTCTCTCTTTCTGTTTCACGCTCCCCCTCTCCATCTGCATCTCTCGCTCTCTCTCTCCGACTCTCGGTCCCCCCTCACTCTCCATCTCTCGCTCCCTTTCTCTCTCTCCCTCTCTCTCTCCCTCTCTCTATCCCCCTCTCTCTCCCTCTCTCTCTCCCTCTCTCTCTCCCTCTCACTCCCCCTCTCGCTCCCCCTCTCTCGCTCCCCCTCTCTCTCTTCCCGTCTCTCACTTCCCCTCTCCATCTCTCGCTCCCCCTCTGTCACTCCCCCTCTCTCTCCCCGTCTCTCACTTCCCCACTCCATCTCTCACTCCCCCTCTCTCTCTCCGTCTCTCGCTTCCCCCCTCTCTCTCCGTCTCTTGCGCCCCCTCGCTCTCTCCATCTCTCGCTCCCTCACTCTCGCTCCCGCTCTCTCTCTCCATATCTCACTTCCCCTCTCCGTCTCTCGCTCCCCCTCTCACTCTCTCCGTCTCTCGCTCCCGCTCTCTCTCTGCATCACTCGCCCCCCCCTTTCACCGTCTCTCGCTGCCTCTCTCTCTCTCTCCGTCTCTCGCTCGCCCTCTCTCTTTCTCTCTCTCCCCCTCTCCCTCTCCGTCTCTCGCTCCCCCTCTCTCTCTCTCTCTCACCGTCTCTCAGTCCCTCCCATCTCTGTCTCTCGCTCCCCCTCTCTCTCTTCGTCTCTCGCTCCCCCTTTCTCTCTCTCCGTCTCTCACTCCCCCTCTCCCTCTGCGTCTCTCGCTCTCTCTCTCCGTAACTCGCTCCCCCTCTCTCTCTCCGTTTCTCGCTATCCATTTCTCTCTCTCCGTCTCTCGCTCCCACTCCCTCGCTCCATCTCGCGCTCCATCTCTCTCTCTCCATCTCTCGCTCCCCTTCTCTCTCTCCATCTCTCGCTCCCAGTCTCTCACTGCCCCTTTCTCTCTCTCTCCATCTCTCGCTACCCCCACTCTCTCTGCGTCTCTCGCTCCCCCTCTCTCTCTCCGTCTCTCGCTCCCCCTCTCTCTCTCCGTCTCTCTCACTTCCCCTCTCCGGCTCTCACTCCCCCTCTCTCTCTCCATCTCTCACTCACGCTCTCTCTCTCCATATCTCGCTTCCCCTCTCTCGCTGCCACCTCTCTCTCTCTGTCTCTCGCTCCCTCTCGCTCTCTCTCTCTCTCTCTCTTTCGCTCCCACTCGTTCTCTCCTTCTCTGGCACCCCCCTCTCTCTCCGTCTCTCACTACATCTCTCTCTCTCTCTCTCCGTCTTTTGCTCCCTACCTTTCTCTCTGTCTCTCGCTCCCGCTCTCTCTTCGTCTCTCACAACTCTTCTCTCTCTCTCCGTCTCTCGGTCCCACTCCCTCTCTCCCTCTCCGTCTCTCGCAACTCCTCTCTCTCTCTCCGTCTCTCGCTCCCACTTTTTCTCTCCGTCTCGCGCTCCCTCTCTCTCTCTCCATCACTCGCAACTCCTCTCTCTCTCTCCGTCTCTCGCTCCCACTCCCTCTCTCCGTCTCGCGCTCCATCTCTCTCTCTCCGTCTCTCCGTCTCTCGCTCCCCCTCTCTCTCTCCATCTCTCGCTCCCCGTCTCTCTCTCCATTGCTGGCTCCCCCTCTCTCTCTCTCCCTCACTCGCTCCCCCCCTCTCTAGCTCTCCGCCTCTATCTCCGTCTCTTGCTCCCCCTTCTCTCTCCGTCTCTCACACCCCCTCTCTCTCTCTCCATCTCTCGCTACCCATCTCTCTCTCTCACCGTCTCAAAATACCCCTCTCTCTCTCTCAGTCTCTCGCTCCCCCTCTCTGTGTCTCTCGCTCTCTCTCTCTCTCTCTCTCTCTCCTTCTCTCGCTCCCCCCTCTCTCGCCGTCTCTCGAAACCTCTTCTCTCTGCGTCTCTCGCCCACTCTCACTCTCTCTGGCTATTGCTCCTGCTCTCTCTCTACCCCTCTCTCTCTCCATCTCTCGCTCCCGCTCTCGCTCCCCTTCTCTCTCTCCATCTCTCGCTCCCCCTCTCTCTCTCTGTCTCTCGCTCCTCCTCTTCATCTGCATCTCTCGCTCTCTCTCTCCGACTCTCGCTCCCCCCTCATTCTCCATCTCTCGCTCCCGTTCTCTCTCTCCATCTCGCTCTCCCTCTCTCTCTCCCCCTCTCTCTCCCTCTCTATCTCCCTCTCTCTCTCCCTCTCGCTCCCACTCTCGCTCCCCCTCTCTCGCTCCCCCTCTCTCTCTCCCCGTCTCTCACTTCCCCTCTCCATCATTCACTCCCCCTTTCTTCTCCGTCTCTCGCTTGCCCCGTCACACTCCGTCTCTCGCTCCCGCTCTCTCTCGCTCTCTCTCTCTCCCTCTCTCTCTGCATCTCTCGCTCCCCCTCTCTCTCTCCCCGTCTCTCATTTCCCCTCTCCATCACTCACTCCCCCTTTCTTCTCCGTCTCTCGCTTGCCCCGTCACACTCCGTCTCTCGCTCCCGCTCTCTCTCGCTCTCTCTCTCCCTCTCCCTCTGCATCTCTCGCACCCCCTCTCTCTCTCACCGTCTCTCACTTCCCCTCTCCGTCTCTCACTCCCCCTCTCTCTCTCCATCTCTCGCTCCCTCTCTCTCTCTCCGTCTCTCCGTCTCTCGCACCCCTTCTTTCTCCCCATCTCTCGCTCCCCGTCTCTCACTGCCCCTCTCTCTCTCTCCATCTCTCGCTCCCCCCTCTCTCTCTCTCACCCCCTTTCTCGGACCCCCCGTCTCTCGCTCCCACCCTCTCTCTCCACTTCCCTCCCTCTCTGTCTCTCGCTTCCCCTCTCTCTCTCCGTCTCTCGCACCCCTCCTCTCTCTCCATCTGTCACTCTCCATCGCTCGCTTCCCCAATCACCATCTCTTGCTCACCCTCTCTCTCTCTCCGTCTCTCGCTCCCCCTCTCACTCTCACCGTCTCTCTCTCTATCTCTCTCTCTCTCCCCCCTCTCTCTCTCCACCTCTCTCTCCCCGTCTCTCACGCCCCCAACTCTCTCCGACTCTCGCTCCCCCCCTCTCTCTGTCTCTTGCTCCCCTCTCTCTCTCTCCGTCTCTCACTCCCCCTCTCTCTCTCCATCTCTCGCTCCCTCTCTCTCTCTCCGTCTCTCCATCTCTCGCTCCCCTTCTTTCTCTCCATCTCTCGCTCGCCGTCTCTCACTGCCCCTGTAACTCTCTACATCTCTCGCTCCCCCCTCTCTCTCTCTCACCCCCTCTCTCGGTCCCCCCGTCTCTCGCTCCCACCCTCTCTCTCCACTTCTCTCTTTCTCCGTCTCTCGTTCCCCTGCTCTATCTTTCCGGCTATCTCTCTCCGTCTCTCGCTCCCCCTTCCATCTGCGTCTCTCGCTCTCTCTCTCCGTCTCTCGCTCCCACTCCCTCTCTCCGTCTCGCGCTCCCTCTCTCTCTCTCCATCTCTCGCTCCACTTCTCTCTCTCTATCTCTCGCTCCCCGTCTCTCACTGCCCCTCTCTCTCTCTCTCCATCTCTCGCTACCCCCACTCCCTGTGCGACTCTCGCTCCCCCTCTCTCTCTCCGTCTCTCGCTCCCCCTCTCTCTCTCCGTCTCTCTCACTTCCCCTCTCCGTCTCTCACTCCCCCTCTCTCTCTCCATCTCTCACTCCCCCTCTCTCTCTCCGTCTCTCGCTTCCCCTCTCTCGCTGCCCCCTCTCTCTCTCCCTTTTCGCTCCCTCTCGCTCCCTCTCTCTCTCTCTCTCTCGCTCCACCTCGTTCTCTCCGTCTCTGGCACCCCCCTCTCTCTCCGTCTCTCACTACATCTCTCTCTCACTCTCCGTCTTTCGCTCCCTACCTTTCTCTCTGTCTCTCGCTCCCGCTCTCTCTTCGTCTCTCACAACCCCTCTCTCTCACCGTCTCTCGCAACTCTTCTCTCTCTCTCCATCTCTCGCTGCCACTCCCTCTCTCCCTCTCCGTCTCTCGCAACTCCTCTCTCTCTCTCCGTCTCTTGCTCCCACTTTTTCTCTCCGTCTCGCGCTCCCTCTCTCTCTCTCCATCTCTCGCAACTCCTCTCTCTCTCTCCGTCTCTCGCTCCCACGCCCTCTCTCTGTCTCGCGCTCCATCTCTCTCTCTCCGTCTCTCCGTATCTCGCTCCCCCTCTCTCTCTCCATCTCTCGCTCCCCGTCTCTCTCTCCATCGCTGGCTCCCCCTCTCTCTCTCTCCATCTCTCGCTACCCCTCTCTCTCTCTCCGTCTCAAAATACTCCTCTCTCTCTCTCCGTCTCTCGCTCCCCCTCTCTGTGTCTCTCTCTCTCTCTCTCTCTCTCTCTCTCTCTCTCTCCTTCTCTCGCTCCCCCCTCTCTCGCCGTCGCTCGAAACCTCTTCTCTCTGCGTCTCTCGCCCACTCTCACTCTCTCCGTCTCTTGCTCCCTCTCTCTCTCTTCCCCTCTCTCTCTCCATCTCTCGCTCCCTCTCTCGCTCCCCTTCTCTCTCTCCATCTCTCACTCCCCCTCTCTCTCTCTGTCTCTCGCTCCCCCTCTCCATCTGCATCTCTCGCTCTCTCTCTCCGACTCTCGCTTCCCCCTCACTCTCCATCTCTCGCTCCCGTTCTCTCTCTCCATCTCGCTCTCCCTCTCTCTCCCCCCCTCTCTCTCCCTCTCTATCTCCCTCTCTATCTCCCTCTCGCTCCCACTCTCGCTCCCCCTCTCTCGCTCCCGCTCTCTCTCTCCCCGTCTCTCACTTCCCCTCTCCATCTCTCACTCCCCCTTTCTCTCTCCGTCTCTCGCTTCCCCCCTCACTCTCCGTCTCTCGCTCCCGCTCTCTCTCGCTCTCTCTCTCCCTCTCTCTCTGCATCTCTCGCTCCCCCTCTCTATATCCCCGTCTCTCACTCCCCCTCTCTCTCTCCATCTCTCGTTCCCTCTCTCTCTCTCCGTCTCTCCTTCTCTCGCTCCCCTTCTTTCTCTCCATCTCTCGCTCCCCGTCTCTCACTGCCCCTCTCTCTCTCTCCATCTCTCGCTCCCCCCTCTCTCTCTCTCACCCCCTCTCTCGGTCCCCCCGTCTCTCGCTCCCACCCTCTTCTCTCGCTCTCTGTCTCTCGCTACCCCTCTCTCACTCCGTCTCTCGCATCCCCTCTCTCTCTCAATCTCTCACTCTCCGTCTCTCGCTTCCCCTCTCACCATCTCTTGCTCACCCTATCTCTCTCTCCGTCTCTCGCTCCCCCTCCCACTCTCACCGTCTCTCTCTCTATCTCTCTCTCTCTCCCCCCTCTCCCTCTCTCCGCCTCTCTCTCCCCGTCTCTCACGCCCCCAACTCTCTCCGTCGATCGCTCCCCCCTCTCTGTCTCTTGCTCCCCTCTCTCTCTCTCCGTCTCTCACTCCCCCTCTCTCTCTCCATCTCTCGCTCCCTCTCTCTTTCTCCGTCTCTCCATCTCTCGCTCCCCTTCTTTCTCTCCATCTCTCGCTCCCTGTCTCACACTGCCCCACTCTTTCTCTCCATCTCTCGCTCCCCCCTCTCTCTCTCTCACCTCCTCTCTCGGTCCCCCCATCTGTCGCTCCCACCCTCTCTCTCCACTTCTCTCTTTCTCCGTCTCTCGTTCCCCCGCTCTCCCTTTCCGGCTATCTCTCTCCGTTTCTCGCTCCCCCTCTCCATCTGCGCCTCTCGATCTCTCTCTCCGTCTCTCGCTCCCCCTCCCACTCTCCATCTCTCGCTCCCGCTTTCACTCTCCGACTCTCGCTCCCCCTCTCACTCTCCATCTCTCGCTACCCGTCTCACTCTCCGTCTCTCACTCCCCCTCTCACTCTCTCCGTCTCTCGCTCCCGCTCTCTCTCTCCATCACTCACCCCCCCTTTCACCGTCTCTCGCTGCCTCTCTCTCTCCAGCTCTCACTTCCCCTCTCCGTCTCTCACTTCCCCTCTCTCTCTCCATCTCTCACTCCACCTCTCTCTCTCCGTCTCTCGCTTCCCCTCTCTCGCTGCCCCCTCTTTCTCTCTGTCTCTCGCTCCCTCTCGCTCCCTCTCTCTCTCTATCTCTCGCTCCCCCTCGTTCTCTCCGTATCTGGCACCCCCCTCTCTCTCCGTCTCTCACTACATCTCTCTCTCTCTCTCCAACTTTTGCTCTCTACCTTTCTCTCTGTCTCTCGCTCGCGCTCTCTTTTCGTCTCTCACAACTCCTCTCTCTCTCTGTGTCTCGCAACTCTTCTCTCTCTCTCCGTCTCTCGCTCCCACTCCCTCTCTCCCTCTCCGTCTCTCGCAACTCCTCTCTCTCTCTCCGTCTCTCGCTCCCACTTTTTGTCTCCGTCTCGCGCTCCCTCTCTCTCTCTCCATCTCTCGCTCCACTTCTCTCTCTCCATCTCTCGCTCTCCGTCTCTCACTGCCCCTCCCTCTCTCTCTCCATCTCTCGCTACCCCCACTACCTGTGCGACTCTCGCTCCCCCTCTCTCTCTCCGTCTCTCGCTCCCCCTCTCTCTCTCCGTCTCTCTCACTTCCCCTCTCCGTCTCTCACTCCCCCTCTCTCTCTCCATCTCTCACTCCCCCTCTCTCTCTCCGTCTCTCGCTTCCCCTCTCTCGCTGCCCCCTCTCTCTCTCCCTCTCTCGCTCCCTCTCGCTCCCTCTCTCTGTCTCTCTCTCTCGCTCTCCCTCGTTCTCTCCGTCTCTGGCACCCCCCTCTCTCTCCGTCTCTCACTACATCTCTCTCTCACTCTCCGTCTTTCGCTCCCTACCTTTCTCTCTGTCTCTCGCTCCCGCTCTCTCTTCGTCTCTCACAACCCCTCTCTCTCACCGTCTCTCGCAACTCTTCTCTCTCTCTCCATCTCTCGCTGCCACTCCCTCTCTCCCTCTCCGTCTCTCGCAACTCCTCTCTCTCTCTCCGTCTCTTGCTCCCACTTTTTCTCTCCGTCTCGCGCTCCCTCTCTCTCTCTCCATCTCTCGCAACTCCTCTCTCTCTCTCCGTCTCTCGCTCCCACGCCCTCTCTCTGTCTCGCGCTCCATCTCTCTCTCTCCGTCTCTCCGTATCTCGCTCCCCCTCTCTCTCTCCATCTCTCGCTCCCCGTCTCTCTCTCCATCGCTGGCTCCCCCTCTCTCTCTCTCCATCTCTCGCTACCCCTCTCTCTCTCTCCGTCTCAAAATACTCCTCTCTCTCTCTCCGTCTCTCGCTCCCCCTCTCTGTGTCTCTCGCTCTCTCTCTCTCTCTCTCTCTCTCCTTCTCTCGCTCCCCCCTCTCTCGCCGTCGCTCGAAACCTCTTCTCTCTGCGTCTCTCGCCCACTCTCACTCTCTCCGTCTCTTGCTCCCTCTCTCTCTCTTCCCCTCTCTCTCTCCATCTCTCGCTCCCTCTCTCGCTCCCCTTCTCTCTCTCCATCTCTCACTCCCCCTCTCTCTCTCTGTCTCTCGCTCCCCCTCTCCATCTGCATCTCTCGCTCTCTCTCTCCGACTCTCGCTTCCCCCTCACTCTCCATCTCTCGCTCCCGTTCTCTCTCTCCATCTCGCTCTCCCTCTCTCTCCCCCCCTCTCTCTCCCTCTCTATCTCCTTCTCTCTCTCCCTCTCGCTCCCACTCTCGCTCCCCCTCTCTCGCTCCCCCTCTCTCTCTCCCCGTCTCTCACTTCCCCTCTCCATCTCTCACTCCCCCTTTCTCTCTCCGTCTCTCGCTTCCCCCCTCACTCTCCGTCTCTCGCTCCCGCTCTCTCTCGCTCTCTCTCTCCCTCTCTCTCTGCATCTCTCGCTCCCCCTCTCTATCTCCCCGTCTCTCACTTCCCCTCTCCGTCTCTCACTCCCCCTCTCTCTCTCCATCTCTCGTTCCCTCTCTCTCTCTCCGTCTCTTCTTCTCTCGCTCCCCTTCTTTCTCTCCATCTCTCGCTCCCCGTCTCTCACTGCCCCTCTCTCTCTCTCCATCTCTCGCTCCCCCCTCTCTCTCTCTCACCCCCTCTCTCGGTCCCCCCGTCTCTCGCTCCCACCCTCTTCTCTCGCTCTCTGTCTCTCGCTACCCCTCTCTCACTCCGTCTCTCGCATCCCCTCTCTCTCTCAATCTCTCACTCTCCGTCTCTCGCTTCCCCTCTCACCATCTCTTGCTCACCCTATCTCTCTCTCCGTCTCTCGCTCCCCCTCCCACTCTCACCGTCTCTCTCTCTATCTCTCTCTCTCTCCCCCCTCTCCCTCTCTCCGCCTCTCTCTCTCCGTCTCTCACGCCCCCAACTCTCTCCGTCGATCGCTCCCCCCTCTCTGTCTCTTGCTCCCCTCTCTCTCTCTCCGTCTCTCACTCCCCCTCTCTCTCTCCATCTCTCCCTCCCTCTCTCTTTCTCCGTCTCTCCGTCTCTCGCTCCCCTTCTTTCTCTCCATCTCTCGCTCCCCGTCTCACACTGCCCCACTCTTTCTCTCCATCTCTCGCTCCCCCCTCTCTCTCTCTCACCTTCTCTCTCGGTCCCCCCATCTGTCGCTCCCACCCTCTCTCTCCACTTCTCTCTTTCTCCGTCTCTCGTTCCCCCGCTCTCTCTTTCCGGCTATCTCTCTCCGTCTCTCGCTCCCCCTCTCCATCTGCGCCTCTCGATCTCTCTCTCCGTCTCTCGCTCCCCCTCCCACTCTCCATCTCTCGCTCCCGCTTTCACTCTCCGACTCTCGCTCCCCCTCTCACTCTCCATCTCTCGCTACCCGTCTCACTCTCCGTCTCTCACTCCCCCTCTCACTCTCTCCGTCTCTCGCTCCCGCTCTCTCTCTCCATCACTCACCCCGCCTTTCACCGTCTCTCGCTGCCTCTCTCTCTCCAGCTCTCACTTCCCCTCTCCGTCTCTCACTTCCCCTCTCTCTCTCCATCTCTCACTCCACCTCTCTCTCTCCGTCTCTCGCTTCCCCTCTCTCGCTGCCCCCTCTTTCTCTCTGTCTCTCGCTCCCTCTCGCTCCCTCTCTCTCTCTCTCTCTCGCTCCCCCTCGTTCTCTCCGTATCTGGCACCCCCCTCTCTCTCCGTCTCTCACTACATCTCTCTCTCTCTCTCCAACTTTCGGTTTCTACCTTTCTCTCTGTCTCTCGCTCCCGCTCTCTTTTCGTCTCTCACAACTTCTCTCTCTCTCTGTCTCTCGCAACTCTTCTCTCTCTCTCCGTCTCTCGCTCCCACTCCCTCTCTCCCTTTCCGTCTCTCGCAACTCCTCTCTCTCTCTCCGTCTCTCGCTCCCACTTTTTGTCTCCGTCTCGCGCTCCCTCTCTCTCTCTCCGTCTCTCGCAACTCCTCTCTCTCTCTCCATCTCTCACTCTCCGTCTCTCTCTCTCTCTCCCCCTTCTCACTCTCTCCGCCTCTCTCTCCCCATCTCTCACGCCCCCAACTCTCTCCGTCTCTCGCTCCCCCCCTCTCTCTGTCTCTTGCTCCCCTCTCTCTCTCTCCGTCTCTCGCTCCCCCTCTCTCTCCACGTCTCTCTCTCTCTCTCTCGCACCCCCTCACTCTCTCTCTCCGTCTCTCGCTACTGCTCTCTCTCTCTCCGTCTCTTGCTCCACCTCTCTCTCTGTTTCTCTCGCTCTCTCTCACTCTGTCTCTCGCTCCCGCTCTGTCTCCGTCTCTCGCTTCCCCTCTCTCGCTCTCTGCGTCTCTCGCACCCCCTCGATCTCCATCCCTCGCTCCCCTCCTTTCTCACCCCCTCTCTCTCTCCATCTCTCACTCTCCGTATCTCGCTTTCCCTCACTCTCCGTCTCTCACTCCCTCTCTCACCGTCTCTCGCTCCCTCTCTCTCTCTCCGACACTCGATCTCTCTCTCTCACTCTCTCTCTCTCCACCTTTCCCTCCCCCTCTATCTCCCCCTCTCTCTCTCCGTCTCTCACTCCCACTCTCTCTCTCTCTCTCTCTCCATCTCTCGCTACCGCACTCTCTCTCCATCTCTCGCTCCCGCTCTCTCTCTCTCTCCTTCTCTCGCTCCCCCTCTCTCGCTCTCTCCGTCTCTCGCTCCCTCTCTCACTCTCTCCCAGTTTCTCGCTCCCCCTCTCTCTCCCTCTGTCCCTCGCTCCCCCTCTCACCGTCTCTCGCTACACTTCTCTCTCTCCATCTGTCGCTCACCCTCTCTCTCTCCATCTCTCGCTCCCCCTCTCACTCGCCGTCTGCCGCTCCCTCTCTCTCTCTCTCCATCTCTAGCTCCCCCTCTCTCTCTCAGTCTCTCGCCCTCTCTCCATCTCTCGCTCCCCCCTCTCTCTCCGTATCTCGCTCCCCCCCTCTTTCTCGGTCTCTCGCTCCCCCACTCACTCTCGCTCTCTCGGTCTCTCACTCCCCCTCTCCGTCTCTCACTTCCCTTCTCCGTCTCTCACTCCCCCTCTCCGTCTCTCACTCCCCCTCTCCGTCTCTCACTCCCCCTCTCCGTCGCTCACTCCCCCTCTCCGTCTCTCATTCCCCCTCTCCGTCTCTCACTCCCCATCTCCGTCTCTCTCTCTCCATCTCTCGCTCCCCCTCTCTCTCTCTCTCTCCATCTCACGCTCCCCCTCGTTCTCTCCATCTCTCGCATACCACTCTCTCTCCGTCTCTCACTACACCTCTCTCGCTCCCCCTCTCTCGCTCCCGCTCTCCGTCTCTCACTCCCCCTCTCTCGCTCCATCTCTCGCTCTCCCTCTCTCTCTGTGTCTCTCGCTCCCCACCCTCTCTCTGTCTCGCACTCCCCCTCTCTCTCTCCGTCTCTCGCTTCCCCTCGCTCTCTCCGTCTCTCGCTCCCCTTCTCTCTCTCTCCGTCTCGCACTCCCACTCTCTCTCTCCGTCTCTCGCTTCCCCTCGCTCTCTCCGTCTCTCGCTCCCTCTCTCTCTCTCTCTCCATCTCTCGCTCCCCGTCGCTTTGTATTTGTATTTGAAAATAAGCGGGAAGGAGGTCATCATGTCACACAGCCCATACGCAAGCTGTCGCTAAAATCGCTATGTTTCTCCCTTGTGTAATTTGCCTTCTTTCAGATGTGGAATAGCAAAATCCCACAGCAGTTTCTTCTCCTGTCAGGCAGTCCTCGAAGCAGTATGGCTTCAAGTTGCATGTAAAGCATTTTTTCTCACATGACATGAAATGCACAGTAAGATCGCGCAGCATGTTTGCACCCACCCTCTCGCTTACACAGACATAAACAAGCTAAAATTCCTGCACCCTCCAAAGGCATTTTTTGAAATTTGAAATTGAAATCAGTGACAGACAGCACATCCCTTTTAAACATACACAGAATGACCCGGGATTGATAGCACACCATTTTAGACAGACAGAGAATGACCCCGGCTATCAGCGCATCACCTTAAAAGGGATACGGAAACAGAATGAACAAATATAGAGAATTGTGTAAAACTCAGCAGATCGTGCAGATTCTGTGGACGAAGATCCCGGGTTCACGTTCAGTCAGATGATCATTCCGATATTTTAGGAAAAATGTAAAGTTTACAGATTTTTTGTACAAAAATAGCGCCTGGAAAAAAATAGGCAGCGAGGAGGGACAAAAGGGAATGTCTGTGATACAGTGGAGCTTCGGCGTGTTTAAATAATAAATGGCACAATGCGAAAAGGCAAAGTGGGTGGTAAGCGGGCAATAAAGTAACAAAGAATGGTCCAGAGAAGGTGTTAGTGGGAACAGCAGAACCATTACCAGAAAATGGGAGCGGTGCTTATGATCCGATACGTTGAACCTAATGTTGAGGCCAGAAGACTATAACATGTGTGAACGCCTTTTAATCAGACAATGCAGCTTGGCCACACCGGATTGATTTCCTGTACGGTTTGAATTCGGCAGCCAAGGGACTAATTCCAAAGCCACCTTCTCACATCTTTTCGGCGCTAGAGAAACAGGACGCACTCATATTCAGGGCAGAGTATGTTTCACGTTGAAGTGGAGATTGACGCTGAATGTATGCTTATCCCAATGGAGGTGAACTCATACATGCAGAAATGAAGATATATTGATCAATTATTGGCCAGAACCAACCACGGGTTTAGGTTGTCCAATGAAACACATAGCCGAGTTCATCTGAGTTAATATAGTTTGTAAATAGCTGAGTCCGCAGCACTGATCATTGGGGGTCCACACTCGTTACCAGCTACTAATCTGAAAAAGTTAAATTAATCCTATTCTTTGTTCCTTTCCATTAAGAAAACCTTTATCCATGCTGATATATTACCGCAATACCTGAGCCCTTATCTTGTGTAATTACTGTCTATTTGGCATTTTTTGGAATGCCTTCTGGATCCTTCGGCTCCCCTTTATATATGTTGCTCGTTACATCCTAAAAGCATTATAATAAATTTGTCAAAAACGATTTCCCTTTCATAAAACCAGATTTGCTCTGCGTGATATGATTTTCTACGTGTTCTGATTCAACAATGGATTCCAGCATTTTCCCCCAACATTGATATCAGTCTAACTGGCCAGTAGGTCTCTATTTTCTCTTCCCCACCTTTCTTGAGTAGCAGTGTTATATTTGCTCAATTCCATCCCAGAACAGCATCAGTAATCTACTGAAGTTTGGAAGATCAAACCCAATGCATCCATTATCTCTGCATCCAGCCCTTTTATATACCAACATGTAGCCCGTCAGATCTAGGGTTTTTGCCGGCTATTAGTCCTATTCTTTGCCTTGTACTTTTTCTACTTCTATTCATTGCATTAAGTTCCTCGCTCTCATTCGACCCTTGTTTCCCCAAAATGTTTGTTCTGCTTTTTGTGTATTCAAATGTGAAGACTGGTACAAAATAGTTGTTTACCGTTTCTGCCATTTCCATACACCTCAGAAAGCTTTTTCCTGTCTCAGCCTCTAAGGGAACAAAGATCACTTGTGCTGCTCTGTTCCTTTTTACATTCTCGCAGAAGCTATTACAATCTGTTTTTATATTTCTTGCTAGTTTTCTCTCATATTATATTTTTCCACATTTTATCAATTTGTGTGTCATTCTTTACTGGTTTCTGAAATTCTCGCAATCCTCAGGCATACGACCATTCTTCGCACTATTATAAGCATATTTCAATGTAATGCTATGCTTATCTTGCTTTGTTAGCCACGGATGGATCACTTTTTCCATTGATTTTTTCTTTCTCTTTCTGTCTTTGCTTCTGTCCGTGTAATAATGAGGGATAACTTGTCCTTCCGACCAGTTCCACCCTAGTTTATATCGGATTATACCCTGAAACATTGTAACTGATGAAATCACCACATTCCGGTGTCTCAATTTGTCCCACAGCTCGTAGGCCGTATGTTCACATTGGGTATGATCAGCCTCCCTAGCTGGTTTGATCATTATTTCCCAATAAAGTTCCTATCGCTTCTTCCAACTTTTGGGTCCAAACTTCAAACTCGTTTTCTAATTCTGTATTTCTATCATTCATCACTCGTGATCCGACTGCGAGTACAGCTGATACATACACCTGAGTTTGCAGGTGCTGTGGAATACATAACAGGTCCTGAGCCCTTATGAGGTGTGCCTTGAAAGTCTGCATTGTTTGACTAATTACCTATCCACATCAAGGAATTGCAATTTTTCCAGGCCCAGCTGTTTTCTAGATCAATGATTAGCTGCTCACTCATTTGTTGCAAACGAATGCAGTTAATCCTAACCACGGTCTGCCCTTTTCCAATCTGATTGCATTGTCATGCACCTTCTTTTGGATGAACGGCTGCAAATTAGCTTTATAATTACAGGACAAAATCGCCTTGACTAAATCCGTCCCACTCAACTTACCCAAGTGTTTCTCTAAGGCTATCTGTATGTCAGTTGTACAGTCAGAAATTCTGCGACATTACGAAAACTGGCATGTGTACAAATATCCCTGCACTCCCCAATGGCTGTCCTGCCTGGAACGATGTACCAGCAAAATGGGTCAGCCGAGAATGTTTTTTAAACCCAAATGAACACCACCGTTTGGTCACACCAGATTTTGCTAGGGTTTCTGCATGCTTTCCCAATTGTTTGACGTGACTTCAATATGGCACAATATTATTTTATTATGTATTACACAAAGGTGAGCATTTATCAGTAGTTTACAGTATAGAACGAAACAGATATCACCCGTGCTGCCTCAGGTATATTTAGTTTCCTTTTGATAGGACTCTGAAAGAAACAGTCCAACGCACCATGGGTCTCTTCCACCTCACCCCGCCTGGAGTATCTTCTGTTCATTGGCCCTTAGTTTGGACTCATCCCACTCGAGGTGTTCTCTGTTCCTTGGCCTTTGCCTTGGAATCAAGCCGCTTGGGCTATTCTATGTTCATTGGCCCTTATCTTGTCTGTTCGCATCCGGATCATCCTCCCGTGGGCCAGTACCGCCTGGTCCCTCTCCAGGGTCAGCCCTTGCTCCTGGTACTCTGCAGCCTAACTCTCATAAGTGGCCCTTTTATACTACTTTTCGAGGCGGTACGATGAGTCAATATTGACACAGGTACCAAAATTGGGATCTTTCCAAATGGTGGGATGGCCAATAGGGCGTCGAGTTTATTTCAGACGAAGGAAAACAGAGCAGTCCCTCACCATATCCATAACTTTGATGGACAAGTGGTGATTGACTCGTCCTCAAGATGCCGTATATTTATGGCTGAAAAATTATCGGCCTACAAGAGGGGAAGACGGTTGTTCTTCCATTTTATCTGGGTCTTGCTTTTTCTCAAGTCCTTAACCAGCAACTTGGAACATTTGATCTCCTATTCTACTAATATTATCCTGTCACAGGCTTCGTATTTCCATGAACCAATTGTAAAGACAGTGCCTTATGTAGTCTCAAGACCAGTTAGTTGATTCTCACATTGTATTAATTGCATGAAGTCAGAATGCTTCTTTTTCTCAGTTTTTCAATGCTTGACACATTTTAGACTTCAGGACTATTGTATACGTATTAGATTAACATGAAAAGGATGAACATATAAAAAAAAGAAAAAGTTATCTTTCAAAAATGCATGTGGTACATTGAATCTAAACGCATGTGTAAGTTTATAAGAACGGTCGACAATCAGTTCGTAGTCATTCAGTACATCTCTGGCTAATACAAAAGAGGTTAAAAAAAATACATATCCAATCCAGATTTAACATATAGTGGAATGTTATTTCACAAATGTGCCTGTGTTAAGTAGTGTTGCAGTAAATAGTGCAGACTGGAGCAAGAAACTCCCACTCCAGAGACTCCATCACACATATCTGGGCTGAAAATCCAGTGAAATATAGAGGGAATGTTGCACTGTCGGCGGTGCCATCTTTCAGATGAGTGTTCTGTTCTCCGAGGAGGGCGTAGCGGTCGTATGGCACCATTTCTAAGAAGAGCAGGGGAGTTATCCAGCTGCACAAACCTATATTTATCCCGCAATCAAATTCATGACTAACGGAGATGATCTTGTTATTGCAACATTGCTGTTTATGGGACCATGCTGGGTACAAATTACCCGCAGCGTTTGCTGCAAAAATACAGCGACTAAAGGTCAAAAATTATGTAATTGGCTGTAAAGCCATTTGCGTCATCCGTTGGTTGTGAAAGACGCTATGTAAATTCAAGTGTTTCTGTAAATGCGGGAAATATTGAGTGGGAGTAATTGAATGGTGGAGCATGTCCGAGCGACTAAATGCCCTAGTCCTGTCCCTGAATTCCTCGGCCTCTATAATATCACAGAACATATCAACGTGAAACTAAGGCAATGGATAATTTTAGAAGATAATGAATGGAGCAGTGTCGTGAATTCCCACCGCATCCCACAAAATCCATGGGGAGGGAGATACGCAGAGAGATTCTGCTTCTCACGTGTCAGAAGCTATTCTAATACTATACCGGTCCCTTGTCACAGTTAGCCCTCTGGAGACGGTTTCAACAACATCTCTAACTTTTGAAAAATGTTAATTGCATTGAAACGAGGCTTATTTCGAGCCCATTTTTATGGTTACATTTTCCTACCCGAGGTTTTAGATAACTTTTATGCCGTTCGTAAGATATACATTGCTCATTCAATTGCAAGGCTCAACTCCCAGATTGAAAGGGATGATTGTCAAACGCCGGGATTGGGGTAAAATTTGAAATTTGATTGGGAATTCGGGGAATTCACTTTGTGCATCGACAGGAATGAACCGCGTCACATAACAGGAGGAAAACTGAAGCTGTTTCTGTTTAAGATGCGGCCATGCTGGCAGAGCCCGGCTTTCTGTATATTTGTAGTTAGAAATGTGAGCAATATATTAGGCCAAGGTTTTGGGCAGTTTCACGTCAAACATTGTATTATTATTTTGGATATAATCAGTGCAGCACAAACATTACTGTGAAGGGAGTTGACCCGCTGCCAAATGATTGGAAGTAATGTCAATGCACCTGATCTTTCATGGACCCACGGGAAATGTCCCACAATTATAAATGATGTTTTCTCTTAAGCTCTCTTCTCACAATTCGATGGATCTCTGTTTCCAGTGTCAATTGTCATCATCATTTCTCGGACAGAATGAGAGTTCCGTACATTGCCTATCCATTTTCCGTGTTACCACCAATTCTACAGGCAGTAATGATTTACTATCCGATTAGAGCAGCCATTGGAATCCCCAGTAAGTGATTAAATTCCGTAACTAAAGTTGTGAATAAATTTGGGATTAACTGCATCAGCTCCCATCTCACTAATTGTCTTTTTGTAATGATCCTTCACAATTCAATTCAGATGCAGAAATTCAGTGACAGTATTTCTCGCTCAACCTTGTTCATTGACTGATCATTTGGTGACTTTCAATTTTCTTTAACCTCCATAAAACCCGCAGATTATTTCCGCCCTGTAATGTCTTTCAAACTGGTTCCGTTTTATCTGAGAATCGTGTAATGAGTGATTCAATGGATTATTTTAATTCCGTTTTTCCATGCCTGCTCTCCTTTCCCGTAATACTCGGTAATATCTGACAGATTATATTTTACTCAACATTCAGCTTGTTGTAAAATGCTACATTGACTCCCGCTGTGGAGATAGACATTGACAGCCGATCATGGACATATACCTGGGAATTCGGACAGTCAAGACCGGGATTTGTTCAGTCCCGTTAATCACAATCTAACCGCTGTTCTCGCTCTGGTTCCAGCAAAGTGCCGGATATTATTCCTGGTGATCACAATCCATGCCGAATGTGGGATTGTGCTCCATGCAGGAACACAGACTCTCTCCCACATCTTCGCCACTGACCGGTGACCAGCCTGTTCGCAGACTCGCCTTCACCCTCCCAGCGGAGATTGTTCTGCCTTCAGCCGCTGGGAGGCAGCTGGTTTCTGTCACATCCATTCCTGCAGCGGTACAGTTCAGACCGGGAAACCGTGCTGTGAGAGCGCGATTGAAACAAGGCAGCGGCGCTCTATGCAGCTGTCCTGGGTTTGTCCACATTTAAAAACCCGTTTTAGATTCAATACCTGCCTTTTAACCAAAGCACCGCCTCCATGCCGGGTCATGGTACCTTTATACTAATCGGACACATTTATTGTTCAGACCAAACGCTTGCAGGGTGATAGACCATCGACTGTACCCTCAGTAAGCCTGTCCGCTCGGTGATCCACACACATCCACATTAATTTCGCTTCAGATACTGAGAGATAGAGGAATTTCAAGTCACATTTACCCACCCGGTCTCCATATCCCTTTAGCGCCTCATCCTCTAGCCACGGCCCCAATCTACTTTGAATTCTGACTCCGTTTCTGCCTCAACCTCTATCCATGTAACTGAACTCCACCGCCTCCCCAATCCCTGTATAAAAAACTTCTCCCGCTCTCTCTTCTCTCTGTTCCATTGTCTTCTATTTCATCCAGTTTCGACAGCGCCTCGTTCTGCAATACACATCTACTGGAATCAGTCTGCTTCTACCCACCTTCTTCCATCCTGTCAATAATTTTAAACACATCTGTCATATCGCCCTGTAGTCTGTGTCTGTATTACATTCTTCTACCTCACATTTACAGGTTATGTGGCAGAGCCCAGGGTATCGAACCAGTGTGTATTATCATCCATTGTACCACTGACTAACTTTCCCACTTCAGTTGGGAAACTGAAATCTCACACTGTGTCTCCTGAGTTCCCACCACCCTGTACTAATACATTGCCTTGCATGTTTGTGTTTGAAGAAATATGATCAGCATTAAAGTCCAATAATACGGCTGTTGTTTTTAACACTCTGCAGAGTCTGTTTGAAGAGGTTACTCAATGAGAACAGATTGAGGTGAACTGTCTCACTGTCCCGCTGACTCTCAAAAATCTCAGGAT
The DNA here is from genome assembly GCF_044704955.1 of Pristiophorus japonicus. NCBI lineage: Eukaryota > Metazoa > Chordata > Chondrichthyes > Pristiophoridae > Pristiophorus > Pristiophorus japonicus. The sequence goes on along the minus strand of NW_027254735.1, from coordinate 92,090 downwards.
CAATGCAGCCTGATGCTCCGACTGCAAGATTCGCCCCTGTATTATTAAGAGTATCTCTCCTTATATCAGCTCACATGGTCCGTTGTAACATGTGCCGCATCAAGAGTCCCCATCATTTCTCAGAGATCAATACAGTTTGATTTATTCTATTACCATTTGCCGTGTTCCAGTTCTCGGCATGGTAATTGGTGTTCCCGGTAACGTGCTTAGTTTGTGAAGCAAAAGCGCCAAATTGTTATTTCCATTCAATATTGTGTCAGCTGCGGTAATTTTAACAATAAATATGATCAGTACTCGGTGCATTGGAATGTCTCTTCCCATCGTCTCAAATTGTATTACATTGTCGGTTAAGTCCCTGCTTTGATAATGTTTTTCATTCATTATTCGTAAAAATGGGAACCACGTAATTAGCGGGAATCTTATGACTTGGATCGATAGTTGGTTGCACGGAAGGAACCACAGAATAGGGATAAATGTTGAGCGAATTTTGGCTTTTATCACAAGGGGGAAGATATTTACAACTGAGGAAGTGCTGTTCTCGCTGTGCAGAGATATGGTCAGATCTCATTTGGAATATATACGTTCAGTAATGGGCAGCATATCGCAGGATAGATGGATTGGCCTTCGAGGGTTTTCTGCACAAGTTAACCAGACTGATACCACGATTTAAAGTATTCAAATATGAGAAAAGGTTTCATAAACTTGTATTGTATTGAATTGTGTTTAGAAGGGTGAAACGTGATATAACCGAGCTATTTAAATAGATAAAGGTGTTCGATCGTGTAGAGGTACAGAAACTGTTTCCGATGGCGGTTTAATCTAAACCAGAAGGCATTATCCTAAAATTGGAGCTCGGCCGTTTAGGAGTGAAATCACTAAACACCTTCTCACACAAAGTTTAGTCGAAATCTTGCACTCGTTCTCCCAAAATCCTGTCAATTAATGGTCAATTGTCAATTTACAGACTCTGATCGATAGATTTGTTAAGGTCAGGGTATCAAGGAGTATTGAACCAAGACGGTAATTGGAGTTAGGGTGCCGATCACCCATGGACTACTGGAATGGTGGAAAAGGCGTGTGGGGAAGAATGATCTAATCCTGCGTTCCGATATGTCAAGCACCAGAGTCATCATTTCTCCAATGAGATTACCGGTAATCACAGGTCCAATTTCAGTGTATCTGAAAATTCTCCACGAACAAATGTCCGATGATATTATTGCAGCCCATAGAGTTTCCAGCACTCATTTTAACAGGTTATCGATTGCATAAATCCGTGTCTCGCTGTGTTACCTGGAGGGCCTGGTCATTGCGCTGTCGGTCCTGAGGTGATTATTTGTCAGATTTGGGTCACTATCGGTAATTCCGAGAATATCTCTCCTCCATTTCCTCCAGACTTTGCGAGATGTTTATTGATATTACAATGTTTTTGAATCTCCAACTCAAAATCTAACATTGTTTTACATGGAATGTCTCGGAGTAATGCGGTTCTAAGTGAAAATGAGCGCAGTATTATCACAGAGGGATGTCGTTGGAGTGTGAAATTGTTTCAGTTAATCGTTGGCAGCGTCAGGAATCCCTCGCTAATGTTCTCCTCTTTGCATGCTCTGGGTAACTTATCTACCTGGCCTTTAAATGTAACAGCCGGGGCTCCCATCTGAATCAGAAGTTTTTGGGTTTAATACCCTGTCGAAAATCTAGTCTGACATTCGTATGACTTTCCCATGGCAGTTTTTACGAATAACGCAAATCTTAGCCAACTTTACCAACCAGATGTTGTTTTTGTGGACATTGCTGCAGCATATATATACATTTAGTTACATTACAAGGTATGTTACGAAGTTGTAGAAACCAGTCTCCACCACATTCACCTTCAACAACAAGTGTGAGTAGATCATGGAATTATTTGTCTCAAAGATTGAGACCACCCAATCAGCTGCCTCTGCCACTTCTCTTCCTTCCTCTCGCGCAATGGGTCAAACATCCTCTAAGTTTCCAGCCTGCCTTATCCATGAAGTCGCATCTCTCTCAAGTCTCTCCCTGATCTGCCCCTCTTGACCTCTCCATGCTCATATTATCCATGAGACCCACTTCCTGCTCACTTGATCTTGACCCTATTCCCACCAAGCTGCTGACCAGCCAACTTCCTTTTCTGGCTCCCGTGTTCGCGGACATTGTTAATGGTGCTCTCAGCTCAGGTCCTCTCCTCTCCTTCAAATCTATCGTTATCACCCCTCTCCTCAAAAAACAACGCTTCACCACACTGGGCTTGAAAGCTACTGCCCCCTCTCCAACCTTAATTTCCACTCCAAAGTCCTTGAACATGTTGTCGCCTCCCGGAAATCCATATTTGAATCTCTTCAGTCTGGTATCCACCATGCCACACTACCGAAACTGCTCTTATCAAACTCACAAATGACATCCTTTGTGACATTGCCAAAGATAAACATTCCCTCCTCATCATTCTCGACCAGTCCCAGCCTTTGATATGGTTCAGTACTCCATTTTCCACCAATGCCTCTCCAACTGGGTGGTAGTGCAGCTGCCTGGTTCCATCCATATCTCCCTAATCGTAGCCAGAAAATCAATTGTATTCGCTTCTATTCTCACGATAAATCGTTGCATATCGTGTTCCCCGGGAATTTATCATTGGCCCCCTCCTGTTCTCCATTATATGATGCCTCTTGCCTACATCATCCGAAAACACAGCTTCAGTTTCCACATGAAGGCTGCTGATACCTAGCTCTACCTCACCCTCACTTCTCTCGAGGCCTCCAATGTCTCTAAATTTGCAGACTGCTTGTCTGACATTCAGTACATGTTGAGCAGAAATGTTGTCCAATATTGGGAATATCGATGACATTTTCTTTGGGTCCCGCCACAAACTGAGTTCACTAACCAACGACTCTATTCCTCTCCCGTGCTTCTGTCTGTGACTGAACCAGACAGTTCGCAATCTCGCTATCCTATTAGAACTGGAAATAATCATCTGGCCATATATCTGCAGCATAACTAAATCCACCTGTTTCCACCTCCATAACATTGTCCGTCTCCGCCCCTGCCTCAGTTCCTCTGCTGCTGAAACCTCCATCCATGCCTTAATTACCTTTAGTTTACACAGCTCCAACATACTCCTGGGTGACCTGCTACATTCTACCCTATGTAAACTTGAGGTCATTCAAAACTCGCCAGTGCATGTCCAATCTCGCACGAAATCCCACCTGTGCTCGCTGAGCTACACTGATCCCGGTTCAACAATACCTCGATTCCAACATTCTCATTCTTTGTACAAATCCCTCCATGGCCTCGTCCCTCCCTATCTCTGTAATCTGCTTTACCATCGCAACCACCCAATATGTCTGCGCTCCTCAAATTCTACCCTCTTGTGCATCCCTGATTATAACTGCTCAAACATTGGTGGCCGTGCCTTCAGCTGTCCGAGCCCTGATCTCTGGAACAGCCTTCCTAAATCCTCACCGCCTCTATACCTCCCTTTGTTCCTTGAAGACCGTGCTTATAACGTCCCTCTGACCAAACGTTTGGTCATCGGTCGTAATTTATTCTTATGTGGCTCGGTGCAAAATGTATTTGTTTTATCTTGTAACACTCCTGTGAAGCGCCTCGGGAAGTTTTATAAAGGCGCTATATAATTAGAAATTATTGTTGTTGTTGTAATAATGTTACAATTGTGGAATTAATTAAGTGATTTGACAAATACTGAACAGGGGACATGATTTTAGCAACTTTTATGCGGCTCTTTACGTCAGAAACATAAATTACTGACTGATTTGGCCATTTGCAAAGCCCAGTCGGAAATATTATCTCCTCATATCTTCGCCATTATTTCATGCAACTCACCAGTTAACAACTCTGTAGAGCACCGTCACCACACGGACTGCAGCGGTTCAAGGAGTCCCATCTCCGTCTTGTAAACAGCACAGGACGGCCCATTTCTTGTGTTTGATTCAGAGTTACTTTGTCCATTTTTCTCTGTAGATTTCCATTATACTTCTGTATCCATGGTTACCACACGCCCCCCCCACCCCCACCCCACATACCACACACTCATACTTAACTATATTAATCATACATACCCATGTGATTTAATTTCCAGCTAAGACTGTATTGTCTAAAAACAGTTGAATGGGAATGCAGTTAATTATTTCTACACCAGCCGCCTTATCTTGCTCAGGATTTCTTTTCAGTGCCGATGTTTCTTTTGTATATATATTCTCTCTCTCGCTCTCTGCCTGTCTCTATTTCTTTACAAATGAACACGTGGAGCTCTTTACGTATATCAAGTTGGAACAACTGCTATATGTCGCACTATCCTGCACACCAAAGGAATCCGAATCAAACACATCTGAGCATATCTTACATTGTTGATAGATTGCGCTGGAAGCTCAGGTACATATAATGTCCCACATCCGCTGGGATGTACTTCCCGCTAGTCTTTCTCACCAGAGAGACAGATTCTCCATGTTGCTATGTGCCAGATTAATATTAAAGATGGATTCTGCCAATTCAGAGCTAAGACCTTACCACAGAGCCTTTCTGAAGCTGAATCTCGGCAGGTATCTCCTGGGCTGGACTGCAGGCTCTACTGTCATTTGTACTGTATCTTTGCTTCGGTCTAGAGATCGCCACCCACAACTCCCTCTGAAGTTTGCTGCATTATTAGAGTCGTCAAAAGCGAGGTGAAGATTATGCCCCTTGTGCCATTGTGTACTTGGCAATGTATATTTTTCCTAAAATTACAGAAGAAGGTGTAAGATAAGGTTGTTTGTTCATGATCACATCTGAACTTATCCCCCTTGTGGTTATTGTTAGAGTTTGTCCAGATGGGGGTTGCACTGTACAAGACCCCAATGTAAAGACCTTCGATTTCGGCCAAAAGTCAGTTGATCAGATTAAATGTTTATCTTGTGGATTATAAACGTAACTGTTGCAACTTGGTTGAGTTCAAAAATACCAATTTCGCTATTATCGTGGTGCTTGACAGTAGTTTGTCCAAAGGTCTTTACTCATAGCCTCCAGTCTGCGAATACAACATGAGAACTCTGAGCAATTTCGTATCCATATCTTGTATCCGCTCCCCTTTCCTGCCCACGGACCCAAACCCCGCACTTTATCTCAGCCTCGTTTGTTCCCCTTTAGCATTCACTGCATTTCAACAGGCGTCATTCTCACCGCTCCTCAACCATCTCCCAATTTAGAATTGACCATTCATGACTTATTTTCAATTCGTTTTCTGTTAATTTCTTCTTCCGTCACTGAACTGCTAATTTTCGCAATATCCATAACTCATTCTCACAATGTCCATTTATTCATACATTTAAATGGCCAGTAGTTTACTCGGATCTCCGGTGGATTTCTACCCCACTTTTTGCGAAGTTGCAGTGGCAGAAGGGTAACAGCTCCGAGGAAATTTCCCGAGTCTATTTGCATCTTAAATAAACTTTGTGAAGTCGTTTATTTTCGCGTTTTTGCCCCACAGTCACAGATATTTAACATTGCAATTGTATGTTAAAATCCTGTTCAGGTACACAATTCTAGCAGCGGTAAAGAGTTCAGTTCCAGTCCCCAGATCCTGCAGTAAAGTGCATTTCACACCAAATCCTGTGTAACTGACTCCCTTGCTGTAACCTGACGGCTGATTCCCTGTTCCTGCGTGTTTCCCTTTTACAGCTAATGTGGTGACGATTGTGATCCTATCCCGGGGAAAGTGCGGTCTCTCCAGATGTATCACTCGCTACCTGGTGACCATGGCAGCGGCGGATCTACTGGTCATTATCACTGATGTGATACTGTTTCGGATTAATGATTATTTTTTCCCGACTACCTTCCTGTACATCAGTCCTGTGTGTTCTTTCCGTGCAGCGCTTATGCGTGCAGTCACCGATATTTCTGTCTGGTTAACAATCGCTTTCACTTTCGATCGTTTTGTTACCATTTGTTGCCAGAAGCTGAGGACTAAATATTGCACTGAGAAAACTGCATCCCTGGTTATAGGAACCGTGTGCCTGGTGTTCTGTATAAAAAACATCCCCTGGTTCTTTATATATGAACCCTACTATACAATCGACAATGTATCCTGGTTGTGTAATGCAAAACTCGAGTATTACACTGTAACTGCTTGGGTAGCATTTAGCTGGATTCACCGCTGTTTTACACCACTGCTCCCAATATTCCTGATACTGCTGCTCAATGCTCTGACTGTAGGATACATTTTGGCGGCCAGCAGAGTCCGCAGGAGTCTGAGGGGCAGCAGGAATGATGTGAATCACAATGATCTGGAGATGGAGAAGCGAAGGAAATCCATCACCTTACTCTTCGCTATATCCGCTAACTTCATACTGCTCTGGATGGCGTATGTGATATTTTTCTTATTAATGCGAATTACAAACCACTATTATTCTACAGGTTACAATGACCCGATGTATATTGCAGACTTTACCAGCAACATGCTGCTGCTTTTGAGTTGCTGTACAAATACGTGTATTTATGCAGTAACCCAGACTAAATTCAGAGATGAGCTGAAAAATGGGTTGAAGTATCCTCTGAGAATAATATTTAATTTAGTTCAGGAAAGAAAAGTTCAGAGCAATTCCCAACATTAGATCTGCATTACATCACATATCGTACCCTGAGTTATATTTTACCTGAACCTCAGCAGGCTACAACTCAGGCCCAGGCTTCTTCAGACATAACACTGGGCAATATCTGACAAGGCCTACGGTTTCCTATGTAAGTGTCTGTGAACAAGGTAGAAGAACATTATGTAGACAGTGGGTTATAACAGCGGTGGCGGTTTAATTGGATGAAATCATGCTCCTGGATACAAAGAGACACAAGTCCCAGCATTGAGGTTTAGGATGTTGTGACCATGGAATGTTCATTGCCGGATGAACATCAGAACACGTGGGTTATCCCAGGGGAGTGTAAAAGGAGCATACGCCTTTTGATTTAATAGCTGAAGAATATCAGGAAGTGAATGATAACTGTGTTGGTTTTTTGTGTGTGGAAATGCCTGGAGAATAATAAACAGATCATTATATCAATCAGCATGTATTGTCTTTGAAATTTTACATTCTCCAGTTCACGAACAGATTCTCCATCACCTGCGGCTCTGTGGAATTTATTGGAAATGAAGTGATGTTGATTGCGGACGTGAGTCCATTGTCCTGGTGTCTGTGAACGGTGGTGTTTCCAGCAGCGAGTCCCCTTTCCCACTGTCTATGTACAATGGTGTTTGCAGAGTAACAACACCACTGGCAATGAGAACCACTAGCACGGTGTGTGGACAGCTGCAGACTCTTCTCAGGAAGAAATGACCCAGGTGGCCATTGCCTGCTGTCAGATATCTGTGACCGCAGGTCAGATTGGGCACTGTGACAGCAATGTGATTCTTACCTTGTGAGCAGCAAAATAGTGTCGCTTTCATCGAGCTCTAGTTCACCGAAAACATACTGAAGCTCACTAACTGCAGGAAAACCCCGCCATTGTCCTAACTCATTCGCTGCATATCCAGTAACAGGGACCAGTGATCCAGACCCAGCTGAAGTGTGTGTGAATGTGAGGCTCAGTGTGTGAGGGACCAGCCTCAGGGTCCACTGATCCAGACCCAGCTGAAGTGTGTGTGACTGTGAGGCTCAGTGTATGAGGGACCAGCCTCAGGGTCCAGTGACCCAGTCCCAGCTAAAATGTGTGTGACTGTGAGGCTCAGTGTCTGAGGGACCAGCCTCAGGGTCCAGTGATCCAGACCCAGCTGAAGTGTGTGTGAATGTGTGGCTCAGTGTGTGAGGGACCAGCATCAGGGTCCAGTGATCCAGACCCAACTGAAGTGTGTGTGAATGTGAGGCACAGTGTGTGAGGGACCAGTCTCAGGGTACAGTGATCCAGACCGAGCTGAAGTGTGTGTGAATGTGAGACGCAGTGTGTGAGGAACCAGGCTCAGGGTCCGTGATCCAGACCCAGCTGAAGTGTGTGTGAATGTGAGGGTTCAGCGTGTGAGGGACCAGCCTCAGTGTCCAGTGATCCAGACCCAGCTGAAGTGTATGTGGATGTGAGGCTCAGTGTGTGAGGGACCAGTCTCAGGGTCCAGTAATCCAGACACAGCTGAAGTTTTTTGAATGTGAGGCTCAGTGTGTGAGGGACCAGTCTCAGGGTCCAGTGATCCAGACCCAGCTGAAGTGTGTGTGAATGTGAGGCACAGTGTGTGAGGGACCAGTCTCAGGGTACAGTGATCCAGACCGAGCTGAAGTGTGTGTGAATGTGAGGCTCAGTGTGTGAGGGACCAGTCTCATGTTCCAGTGATCCAGACCCAGCTGAAGTGTGTGTGAATGTGAGGCTCAGTGTGTGAGGGACCAGTCTCAGGGTCCAGTGATCCAGACCCAGCTGAAGTGTGTGTGAATGTGAGGCTCAGTGTGTGAGGGACCAGCCTCAGGGTCCAGTGATCCAGACCCAGCTGATGTGTGTGTGAATGTGAGACGCAGTGTGTGAGGAACCAGGCTCAGGGTCCGTGATCCAGACCCAGCTGAAGTGTGTGTGAATGTGAGGGTTCAGCGTGTGAGGGACCAGCCTCAGTGTCCAGTGATCCAGACCCAGCTGAAGTGTATGTGGATGTGAGGCTCAGTGTGTGAGGGACCAGTCTCAGGGTCCAGTAATCCAGACACAGCTGAAGTTTGTTTGAATGTGAGGCTCAGTGTGTGAGGGACCAGTCTCAGGGTCCAGTGATCCAGACCCAGCTGAAGTGTGTGTGAATGTAAGGGATCAGTGTCTGAGTGACCAGCCTCAGGGTCCAGTGATCAAGACCCAGCTGAAGTGTGTGTGAATGTGAGGCTCAGTATGTGAGGGATCAGCCTCAGGGTCCAGTGATCCAGACCCAGCTGTGGGCAACGCAGTTTAGGAAGGTTATGAAGGCGTTGTCGAGGGTGCCGAAAAGATTTACGAGAATGATTCCATTCATGAGGAACTTCAGTTACCTGGATAGATTGGAAAAGTTGGGATTGCAAAAGGGATAGAGTACAAAAGCAGAGCAGTCCTGCTACAACTGTACAGGGTATTGATGAGGCCATACCTGGAGTACTGCGTTCACTTTTGGTCTCTTATTTAAGGAAGGATATACTTGCATTGGAGGCAGTTCACAGAAGGTTCACGAGGTTGATTCCTGAGGTGAGGGGTTTGTCTTATGAAGAAAGGTTTGAGTAGTTTGGGCCTCTGCACATTGGAGTTAAGAAGAATGAGGTGATCTTATTAAAACATAAAAGTTACTGAGGGGGCTTGACAAGGTGGATGCAGAGAGGATGTTCCCACTCATAGGGGAAACAAAAACCAGGGGGCATAGCTTCAGAGTAAGGGGTCGCCCATTTAAAACGGAGATGAGGAGGAATTTCTTCTCTTGAGGGTTATAAATATGTGGAATTCTCTGTCCCAGAGAGCTGTGGAAGACGAGACATTGAATATATTTAAAGCGGGGATAGACAGATTTTTGAGCGATTCTGGGAGTAAAGGTTTATGGGGAGCGGGCAGCGAAGTGGAGCTGAGTCCATGATCAGATCAGCCACGATCTTATTGAATGGTGGAGCAGGCTCCAGGGTCCGTATGGCCTACTCCTGCTCCTATATTTTTTGTTCTAATGTTCTTCTTTCACTTTAGGTTACAGAAGTTCACTTTACAGGGTATTAAATGGGGAGGATTTGTCGACCAGTGGCTCGAACCAAACATCACATTCAGATCTGATGGAGTCACACGATACACCGAGACCTGAATATCTTCGGCCTTTGACCATCCAAGCAAAAAACACTGTTCACAGCGGGGAGAAACTATACACGTGCTGTATGTGTGGGCAAGGATTCAGCCGATCATCCAACCTGGAGAGACACAAGCTCAGTCACACTGGAGAAAAACCCTGTAAATGTGGAGATTGTGGGAAATGTTTCAACTACCCGTCCCAGCTGGAAACACATCGGCGAGTTCACGCTGCGGAGAGGCCGTTCACCTCTCTGAGTGTGGGAAGGGATTCACTCAGTTATCCCACCTGCTGATGCACCAGTGAGTTCACTGGGGAGAGACCGTTCACCTCTCTGAGTGTCGGAAGGGAGTCACTCAGTTATCCCACCTGCTGATGCACCAGTGAGTTCACACTGGGGAGAGACCGTTCACCTCTCTGAGTGTGGGAAGGGATTGACTCAGTAATCCCAGCTGCTGATACACCAGCGTGTTCACACTGGGGAGAGGCCGTTCACCTGCTCTGAGTGTGGGAAGGGATTCACTCAGTTTACCCACCTGCTGACACACCAGCGAGTTCACACTGGGGAGAGACTGTTCACCTCTGTGATTGTGGGAAGGGATTCACTCAGTTATCCCACCTGCTGATACACCAGCGAGTTCACACTGGGGAGAGGCCGTTCATCTCTCTGAGTGTGGGAAGGGATTCACTCAGTCATTGGAGTCAGGCAGAGAATTCCGCAGGTTCACAATTCTCTGAGTGAGTTATGTATTCTGAAAGGTGAGGGGATTTAATGTCAGCTTTCCAGGCCCCTGTTTATTTTATCTTCTCTCTGATCCAATTATCTCTCAGTTCTGAAGAAAGACCTTGCCTGAATTGTGAAATGAAGCGAATGTTTCTCCAATGTTGGTATTACTGCAGTACTGATGTACACCAGCAGCTGGTGATATTGTACTGTAAAACTTTACTGACTTTTGCCCAGCTCACCATCCCCATATCCTGGCTGTCAGTGGTCTACAATGGGCTACAAGGGAAGGTTAAACACTCTGGGGTGAATTCTCAATTTTACCTCCCACAACTCGGGTGTGAGCGGATCGGCTCCAGGTTTACAGCCCGCACGGAGGAAATATGAACATTCAGCTCTTTAAAGCGAAGGTTTACAAACTCCGTGTCTCTGTGAAGAGAGATAGATTGTATATTTCCCATCACCGATGGTGCGTGATGCTGATACCTGAGCAATGTATTCACTTTCAGAGCATAATTTATTGCTGCTTTTTAATACAAAGGAGCGGGGCAGTGATGTGAAAGGGCGGGGATGGATCTGCTGTCGGTTTTTACTTTTTATTAAAGTCTTCTCACATTTTATATTTGTATCGGTATATTTACAGTCTCACTGGGATTTACAATGTGTCATTTGTATTACATTTTCTAACTCCCGACCTCTGACCTCTGCTCCTGATCCTATCCGCGCGGGGTCAAGTTATTGTGAGGTCACGGATAATACAGGCCGAGAGAGAGAGACAGAGAGGGAGAGAGAGACAGACAGAGAGAGGGAAAGATAGAGAAAAAGAGAGACAGAGAGGGAGGGAGAGAGACATAGAGTGAGAGAGAAACAGATAGGGAGAGAGAGAGGAAAGAGACAGACATAGAGAGAGACAGAGAGCGAGACAAAGAGTGAGAGACAAAGAGAGAGAGAGACAGAAAGCGAGAGAGAGAGAGTGTGTGTGTCCCTACTCTTTCCCTCTTTCTGTATAGATTCTGGGTTTGATACAGGGCTATGGGGAGAGAGCGGGACAGTGGGATTAGTTTGGGGATTGATACAGGGCTTTGGGGAGAAAGCGCAGCAGTGGGATTAGTTTGGGATTGATACATGGCTATGGGGTGAGAGCGGGGCAGTGGGATTAGTTTGGGTGAGATTGAACAGCCATTTTACATGAGAGATGTGGTGACCATTTTACACCAGGACACGTGTTACAGAGAACGGGAGAGAGAGAGAGAGAGAGAGAGAGAGAGAGAGAGAGGAGAGAGAGAGAGAGAGAGAGAAGAGAGAGAGAGAGAGACAAAAGAGTGAGAGTGACAGAAATCGAGAGGGAGAGAGGCACAGAGAGAGAGAGATGGAGTCATGGAGAAAGAGACAGAGGGAGAGAGATAGATAGAGACAGAGAGAGAGAGAGAGAGAGAAAAAAAGAAAGACAGGGAGAGACTGATAGTGAGAGTCAGAGAGAGAGAAAAAGAGAGAGACAGATAGAGAGAGAGATAGAGTGGGATAGAGCAAGGCAGAAACAGGGAGAGAGACAAAGAGAAACAAAGAGAGAGAGAGAGTGACAGAGAGAGAGAGAAAGAGAGAGAGATACAGAGCGAGTTGGAGAGAGAGAGAGAGTCAGAGAGAGAGTCACAAAAAATACAGAGCGAGAGAGATATATCGACAGAGAGGTGGAGAGAGATAGAGCGAGAGACTCAGAGAGACGGGGACAGAGAGAGAGAGAGAAAGACAAATTTATAGGGAGAAACAGAGAGACAGAGAGATAGAGAGAGCAATAGAGAGAGAGTGATGGAGAGAGAGAGACAGAGGGTAAGAGAGTGAGGCAGAGACAGACAGATAGAGAGTGAGAGAGACAGAGGGAAAGACAGATATAGAGGCAGAGAGAGAGAGAGATAAAAAAGAGACAGATAGACAAAGAGAGAGAGAGGAGATAGACACAGGGAGCGAGAGAGACAGATAGAGGGAGAGTGAGAGAGAGAGACAGGCAGAAAGACAGAGAGCGAGACAGAGAGTGAGAGACATAGAGAGAGAGAGGTAGGGAGTGACAGAATGAATGTGTGTGTGTCTCTCTCTCTCTGAAAAGATTCTGGGATTGATACAGGGCTATGGGGAGAGAGCGGAGCAGTGGGATTAGTTTGGCGATTGATACAGGGCTATGGGGAGAGAGCGGTGGAGTGGGATTAGTTTGAGGATTGATACAGGGCTATGGGGAGACACCGGGGCAGTGGGATTAGTTTGGGATGAATGCAGGGCTATGGGGAGAGAGCGGGGCAGTGGGATTAATTTTGGGATTGATACAGTGCTATGGGGAGAGAATGGGGCAGTGGGTGTCGTTTGGGGATTGATACAGGGCTATGGGGAGAGAGCTGGGCAGTGGAATTAGTTTGGGGATTGATACAGGGCTGTGGGGAGAGAGCGGGGCAGTGGGTTTAGTTTGGGGATTGATGCAGGGCTATGGACCGAGAGCGGGGCAGTGGGATTAGTTTGGGGGTTGATACAGGACTATGTGGAGAGCGCGGGGCAGTGGGATTTGTTTGGGAGAAATTGAGCAGCCATTTTACATGAGATGCGTAGTCACCATTTTACACCAGGACACGTGTCTGGATGATCTGTGAACAAACCTGGTTTGCCTGTCTGGGCTCGGGGATTTGTGTATTGGTCCCAGTCTCTGGGTCCTTAATATGTTTGAAGAGTTTGAAGTCAGTCACACCTTGTTGAAGCATTTCCTTCTTTCAGGGCATTGATGGTCAACAGCTTCAATCCTGTGTATCTGTGAGGGGGCGACACAATCGAATTTACACCTTCTTCAAACCAACAAGACTTGCTTCTCCATTTCCTGCCCTGCGAAGATATCACACTGTTCCACAATGCAACATTTTCTGAATCAGCCTTTGATCCCATATACTGGTCAATCTGAAACATTCAAAGCTTTCAGATGGAGAAAGCAGATTTACCCCACACATTCCAACCCACAATTGGATGGTTAGCAAATCAAAAATGTCCCAGAAATGTGATTTTTTGCTGTGGGTTTAAACAGCCAGACTGCAATATGTCAGGGTACTTTTCAATCAAGGAAACATCAGAATGGGAATGAGAGACAGGGAGAGAAAAAAAGAGAGGTGGACAGGGAGAAGCATTGAGAGAATTAGGGATAGAGAGAGCGTGTTGGCAGAAAAGAGAAACAGAGAGATCGCAAATGGACAGCAGCAAAGAAAGAGGAAAAAGTGAAACAGATAGATGGACAGATAGAAATTGGGAGCGAGGGAGAGAGTGAGGGAGCAAGACGGAGAGAGGGAGACAGAGAGCGAGAGAGAGAGAGAGGGACAGAGATAGGAGAGGGAGAGAGAGACAGGGAGACTGAAAGAGAGAGCGAGAGAGAGAGAAGGTGGGAGACAGAGAGAGACTGAGAGAGAGATAGAGAGACAGAGATATATAGGGAGGCAGAGGAGAGAGAGAGAGACATAGAGAGAGTGACAGAGAGAGAGACAGATAGAGAGAGACAGAGGGAAAGAGAGAATGAAAGAAAGACAGCGAGAGCGAATGAATCTGAGAGAGAGATTCAGAGAGAGAGTAAAACAGAGAGAGACAGATAGACATAGAAAGGTAGAAACATAGAAATTAGGTGCTGGAGTAGGCCATTTTGCCCTTCGAGCCTGCACCACCATTCAATAAGATCATGTCTGACCATTCCCTCAGTACCCCTTTCCTGCATTCGCTCCATACCCCTTGATCCCTTTGGCTGTGAGGGACATATCCGACTGCCTTTTGAATATATCCAATGAACTGGCATCAACATCTCTCTGCGTTAGAGAATAAATAGAGACAGAGAGAGCGATAGAGAGAGAGAGAGAGAGAGGGAAATACAGATAGAGAAAAACAGAGTCACAGATAGACAAAGCAAGAGAGAGAGACAGAGAGAGAGAAAGAGAGATAGAGTGAGCGAGAAAGAGAGACAGCGAGGGAGACAGACATACAGAGGGACACAGAGAAAGTGAGAGAGTGAGACAGAGAGAGTGTGTGCGCGTGCATGCGTGCGTGTGTGCAGCCATTTTACATGAGATGTGTGGTGACCACTTTACACCAGGAAATGTGCTACAGAGAAAGAGAGAGGGAGAGACAGATAGAGAGAGAGAGAGAAGACAGTCATAGAGAGAGAGAGAGAGAGAGAGACAAGACAGTGAGAGTGACAGAAATAGAGAGGGAGAGAAAGAGAGAGACGTAGAGAAAGTGTCAGAGGGAGAGAGACAGATAGAGCCAGAGAGAGAGAGAGAGCGAGAGAGTGAGAAAGACAGGGAGAGACTGAGAGTGAGAGTCAGAGAGAGAGAAAAAAACAGAGACACAGTTAGACAGAGAAACAAAGAGAGAAAGAGAGAGACAGAGACAGAGAGAGAGAGAAAGATAGAGAGATACAGAGCAAGATGGAGAGAGAGAGAGAGTCAGAGAGAGAGACACAAAATATACAGAGCGAGAGGCAGAGTGAGGCAGACAGATTGAGAGAGGCAGAGAGAGAGACTCAGAGAGAGGGGAACAGAGAGACAGAGAGAGCGAGAGAGAGAGAGAGGCAAACTTATAGAGAGATACAGAGTGAGAAACAGAAAGATAGAGTGATGGAGAGAGAGAGAGAGACAGAGATCGGCAGAGAGAGAGAGCTTGAGAGGGAGACTCAGAGAGAAAGGGACAGAGAGAGAGAGAGTGACAGATAAAGAGAGAGAGACAGAGGACAAGAAAGTGAGGCAGAGACAGACAGAGAGAGAGTGAGAGACAGAGCGAGTGAGACAGAGAGAGAGAGACACAGAGGGAAAGACAGATATAGAGGCAGAGACTGAGAGAGAGAGAGAGAAAAGAGACAGATAGACATAGAAAGAGAGATAGAGATAGACACAGGGAGCGAGAGAGACAGATAGAGGGAGAGCGAGAGAGAGAGAGACAAAGAGGCAGAAAGACAGAGAGAGAGAGACAGACACAGAGAGATAGACAGACAGAGAGAGGGAGAGAGAGACAGAGAGAGAGATAGACAGAGAGCGAGACAGAGAGTGAGAGACATAGAGAGAGAGAGCCAGAGAGGTAGAGAGTGACAATAAAGGAGAGAGACAGAGAGCGAGAGACAGAGAGAGAGAAACAGAGAGATAGAGTGCGACAGAGTGAGTGCGTGTGTGTCCCTCTCTTTATAGATTCTCGGTTTAATTCAGGGCTATGAGGAGAGAACAAGGCAGTGCAATTAGTTTGGGGATTGATGCAGGGCTATGGGGAGAGAGCGGGGCAGTGGGATTAGTTTGGGGATTGATACAGGGCTATGGGGAGAGAGCGGGGCACTGGGATTAGTTTTGGGATTGATACAGGGCTATGGGGAGAGAGCGGGGCAGTGGGATTAGTTTGGGGATTGAAAAAGGACGATGGGGAGAGAGCAGGGCTGTGGGATTAGTTTTGGAATTGATACAGCACTATGGTGAGAGAGCGGGGCAGTGGGATTAGTTTGGGGATTGATACAGGGCTATGGGGAGAGAGCGCGGCAGTAGGATTAGTTTGGGGATTGATATCGGGCTATCGGGAGAGAGCGGGGCAGTGGGATTAGTTTGGGGATTCATACAGGGCTGTGGGGAAAGACGGGGGAATGGGATTAGTTTGGGGATTGATACAGGGCTATGGGGAGAGAGCGGGGCAGTGGGATTAGTTTGGGATTGAAACAGGGCTATGGGGAGAGAGCGGGGCAGTGGGATTAGTTTGGGGATTGATACAGGACTATGGGGAGAGACTGCGGCGGTGGGATTAGTTTGGCGATTGATTCAGGGCTATGGGGAATGAGTGGAGCAGTGCGATTAGTTTGGGGATTGATACAGGACTATGGGGAGAGAGCGGGGCAGTGGGATTAGTTTGGGATTGATACAGGACTATGGGGAGAGAGCGGGGCAGTGGGATTAGTTTGGGATTGATACAGGACTATGGGGAGAGAGCGGGGAAGTGGGATTAGTTTGGGTGAGATTGAGCAGCCATTTTTCATGAGATGCGTGGTGACCATTTTACACCAGGACACGTGTCTGGGTGATCTGTGAACAAACCTGGTTTGCCTGTCGGGGCTCGGGGCTTTGTGTATTGGTCCCAGTCTCTGGGCCCTTCGTGTGTTTGAATTGTTTGAAGTCAGTCACACCATGTTGAACCATTTCATTCTTTCAGGGCATTGATGGTAAACAGCTTCAATCCTGTGCATCTGTGAGGGGCGACACAATCGAATTTACACCTTATTCAAACCAACAAAACGTGCTTCTCCATTTCCTGCCCTGTGAAGATATCCCACCGTTCCACAATGCAGCATTGTCTGAGTCAGACTTTGATCCCATATACTGATCAATCTGAAACACTCAAAGCTTTCAGATGGAGAAACTAGATTTACCCTGCACATTTCAACCCACAATTGGATGGTTAGCAAATCAAAAATGTCCCAGAAATGTGATTTCTAGCTGTGGGTTTAAACAGTCAGACTGCAATATGTCAGGGTACTTTTACATCAAGAAAACATCAGAATGGGAATGAGAGACAGGGAGAGAGAAAAAGAGAGGTGGACAGGGAGAAGCAGCGAGAGAATTAGGGATAGAGAGAGCGTGTTGGCAGAAAAGAGAAAGAAAGAGAGAGATCGGAAATGGATAGTAGTAGAGACAGAGGAAAAAGTGAAAGAGAGATGGATGGATAGAAATTGGGAGCGAGGGAGTGAATTAGGGAGCAAGACGGAGAGAGGGAGACAGAGAGACTGACAGAGAGCGAGAGAGAGAAAGGGACAGAGATCCAAAGAGGGAGAGAGACATGGAGAATGAATGAGAGAGCTAGAGAGAGAGAGGGAGACAGAGAGAGAAACATATAAAATAGGTGCAGGAGCAGGCCATTCTGCCCTATCGAGCCTGCACCACCATTCAATAAGATCATGCCTGATCATTCCCTCAGTACCCCTTTCCTGCTTTCTCTCCATACCCCCCTGATCCCTTTAGCCGTAAGGGCCATATCTAACTCCCTCTTGAATATATCCAATGAACTGGCCTCAACAACTCCACAGGTTAACAACTCTCTGAGTGAAGAAGTTTCTCCTCATCTCAGACCTAAATGGCCTACCCCTTATCCTTGGACTGTGACCCCTGGTTCTGGACTTCCCCAACATTGGGAACATTCTTCCCGCATCTAACCTGTCCAATCCCGTCAGAAGTTTATATGTTTCTGTGAGATCCCGTCTCATTCTTCTAAACTCCAGTGTATAAAGGCCCAGTTGATCCAGTCTCTCCTGATATGTCAGTCCTGCCATCCCAGGAATCAGTCTGGTGAACCTTCGCTGTACTCCCTCAATAGCAAGGACGTCCTTCC
This sequence comes from Pristiophorus japonicus, assembly GCF_044704955.1. Classification (NCBI taxonomy): domain Eukaryota; kingdom Metazoa; phylum Chordata; class Chondrichthyes; family Pristiophoridae; genus Pristiophorus; species Pristiophorus japonicus. The sequence goes on along the minus strand of NW_027254735.1, from coordinate 74,256 downwards.
TCAGATTAGGAGAACAAAACTGAACACAATATTCCAGATGAGGCTTCACCAAGGCCCTGTACAATTGCATTAAGACCTCCCTGCTCCGATACACAAATCCTCAAGCTATGAAGGCCAACAGACAAAGAGAGAGAGAGAGAGAGTGAGAGAGATAAAGACAGAGGAAGAGATAGCGAGAGAGAGAGAGAGAGAGACAGAAAGAGAGAGAGAGAGACAGACAGTCAGACAGAGAGCGAGAAAGAAAGAGAGAGAGGAGAGAATATCAGAGATAGGCAGAGAGAGAGAGACGGAGAGAGAAAGAGACGGAGGGAGAGAGAGACGGTGAGAGAGAGAGACGGAGAGAGAGAGACGGAGAGAGAGAGATGGAGAGAGAGAGAGGGAGAGAGAGAGAGGGAGAGAGAGAGAGAGCGGAGAGAGAGAGAGAGAGGGAGGGAGAGAGAGAGAGGGAGAGAGAGAGAGAGAGGGAGAGAGAGAGCGGGAGAGAGAGCGGGAGAGAGAGAGCGGGAGAGAGAGAGAGAGTGAGAGACAGAGAGTGAGAGAGAGAGAGAGAGAGACGGAGAAAGAGAGGGAGAGAGAGAGAGGGAGAGAGAGAGAGAGAGAGAGAGAGAGAGAGAGAGAGAGACAGGGAGAGAGAGAGAGGGAGAGAGAGAGTGAGAGAGGGAGAGAGAGAGACGGAGAGAGAGATGGAGAGAGAGAGGGAGAGAGAAAGGGGGAGAGAGAGAGGGAGAGAGAGAGAGGGAGAGAGAGAAAGAGAGAGGGAGAGAGCGGGAGAGAGAGAGCGGGAGAGGGAGAGAGAGAGACAGGGAGAGGGAGAGAGGGAGAGAGAGGGAGAGAGAGAGAGGGAGAGAGGGAGAGAGAGAGAGAGAGAGAGAGTGAGAGAGAGACAGGGAGAGAGAGACAGGGAGAGAGAGAGACAGGGAGATAGAGACAGGGAACGAGAGACAGGGAGCGAGAGACAGGGAGCGAGAGACAGGGACAGAGAGAGACAGAGAGAGAGAGACAGAGAGAGAGAGAGAGAGAGACAGAGAGAGAGAGAGAGAGAGAGAGAGAGGAGCGAGACAGAGAGAGAGAGAGAGAGACAGAGTGAGAGAGACATAGGAGCGAGACAATGGTGTGAGACAGAGGAGCGAGACCGAGGAGCTAGACCGAGGAGCGAGACAGAGGAGCGAGATGGAGAGAGGGAAAGACAGATCGAGAGAAAAACAGAGAGACAGATATAAAAAGCGAGAGAGAGACAGAGAGAGAGAGAGACAGAGAGATCAAGCGAGTGAGAGACAGAGAGAGATAGAGAGAGTCAGAGAGATAGAGTGAGACACAGAGATAGAGTGAGACAGAGAGCGAGACAGGTAGACAGAGAGATAGAGTGAGACAGAGAGAGGGAGAGACTGAGAGAGGGAGACGGACAGAGAGAGAGATAGATAGACAGAGAGATAGAGTGAGACAGATAGAGAGAGAGAGAGAGACAGAGAGAGTGTGTGTGTCTCTCTATCTGTCTCTCATTCTGTATAGATTCTGGGATTGATACAGGGCTATGGGGAGAGAGCGGGGCAGTGGGATTAGATTGGAGATTGATACAGGGCTATGGGGAGAGAACGGGGCTGTGGGTTTAGTTTGGGATTGATACAGGGCTATGGGGAGAGAGCAGGGCAGTGGGATTAGTTTGGGATTGATACAGGGCTATGGGGAGAGAGCGGGTTAGTGAGATTAGTTTGGAGATTGATACAGGGCTATGGGGAGAGAGCGGGGCCGTGGGATTAACCTGCATATCGATTGGTCAAATCAAATCGCAAGGGGTAGCCTGGAGGAGGAATACATAGAATGCATATGGGATTGTTTCTCAGAACAGTGTGTTACAGAACCTACAAGGGAGCAAGCTATTTTAGATCTGGTCCTGTGTAATGAGACAGGAATAATAAACGATCTCCTCGTAAAAGATCCTCTCAGAATGAGTGATCACAGTACGGTTGAATTTGTAATACAGATTGAGGGTGAAGAAATAGTGTCTCAAACAAGCGCACTATGCTTAAACAAAGGGGAATATAGTGGAATGAGGGTAGAGTTGGCTAAAGTTGACCGGGAGCACAGAATAAACGGTAGCACAATTGAGGAAAAGTGGGGGACTTTTAAGGAGCTCTTTCATAGTGCTCAACAAAAATATATTCCAGTGAAAAAGAAGGGCGGTAAGAGAAGGAATAACCAGCCGTGGATAACCAAGGAAATAAAGGAGAGTATCAAATTAAAAACCAATGCGTATAAGGTGGCCAAGGTTCGTGGGAAACCAGAAGATTGGGAAAATTTTAAACGACAGCAAATAATAACTAAGAAAGCTTTAAAGAAAGGAAAGATAGATTACGAAAGTAAATTTGCGCAAAACATAAAAAGAGATAGTAAAAGCTTTTACCGATATATAAACCGGAAGAGAGTGACAAAAGTAAATGTTGGTCACTTAGAAGATGAAAAGGCGGATTTAATAATGGGAAATGTGGGAATGGCTGAGACCTTAAACAATTATTTTGCTTCGGTCTTCACTGTGGAAGATACAAAAACCATGGCAAAAATTGCTGGTCACGGGAATGTGGGAAGGGAGGACCTTGAGACAATCACTATCACTTGGGGGGTAGTGCTGGACAGGCTAATGGGACTCAAGGTAGACAAGTCCCCTCGTCCTGATGAAATGCATCCCAGGGAATTGAAAGAGATGGCAGAAGTTATAGCAGATGCATTCGTTATAATCTACGAAAATTCTCAGGACTCTGGGGAGGTACCAGCGGATTCGAAAGCAGCTAATGTAACGCCTCTGTTTAAAAAAGGGGGCAGACAAAAGGCAGGTACCTTTCGGCTGGTTAGTTTACCATCTGTAGTGGGGAAAATGCTTGAAACTATCATTAAGGAAGAAATAGCGGGACATCTAGATAGGAATAGTGCAATCAAGCAGACGCAGCATGGATTAATGAAGGGGAAATCATGTTTAACTAATTTACTGGAATTTTATGAGGATATAACGAGCATGGTGGATAGAGGTGTACCGATGGATGTGGTGTATTTAGATTTCCAAAAGGCATTCGATAAGGTGCCACACAAAAGGTTACTGCAGAAGATAAAGGTACGCGGAGTCAGCGAGGGGCGAGATGGCCTACTCCTGTTCCTAATTCTTATGTTCTTATGTTCTCTCCGTCTCTCGCTCCCCCTCTCTCTCTCTCTCGCTCCCCTCTCTCTCTCCGTCTCTCGCACCCCCGCTCCGTCTCTCGCTACCGCTCTCGCTCCGTCTCTCGCCACCCCCCTCTCTCTCTCTGTCTCTCGCTCCCCCTCTCTCTCTCCGTCTCTCGCTCACCCTTACTCTCTCCGTCTCACCCTCTCTCCTTCTCTCGCTCCCCCTCTCTCTCTCTCTCTCTCTCTCTCTCCCGGTTTCTCGCTGCCCCTCTCTCTCTCCCCATCTCTCGCTCCCCCTCTCTCCGTCTCTCGCTCAAACCTCTCTCGCTCTACCTCTCTCTCTCTCTCTCTCTCTCTCCGTCTCTCGATCCCCGTCATTCTCTCTCCATCTCTGGCACCCCCTCTCTCTCCGTCTCTCCCTCCCCCTCTCTCTCCGTCTCTCCCTCCCCCTCTCTCTCTTCGTCTCTCGCTCCCCCTCTCTCTCTCCTTCTCTCGCTCTTCCTCTCCCTCTCTCCGTCTCTCGCTCCCCCTCTCACCGTCTCTCGCTCCCACTCTCTCTCTTGCTCCCCCGTCTCTCTCTGTCTCTCACTCCCCGTCTCGCTCTTCCTGTCTCTTGCTCCCCCTCTCTCTCTCCGCCTGTCGCTTCCCCTCTCTCTCTCCGTCTCTCGCTCCCCCTCTCAATCTCCGTCTCTCGCTCTCCATTTCTCTCTCCTGCTCACTCCCCCTCTCTCTCTCCGTCTCTCGCTCCCCCTCTCTCTCTCTCTGTCTCCCTCACCATCTCTCGCTACCCCTCTCTCGCTGCCTCTCTCCGTCACTCCCTTCCACTCTATCGACCCCACTTTCTCTCTATCTCTCGCTCCCCCGCTCTTTCTACCCATCTCTCGCTCCACCTCTCTCTCTGCGTCTCACGCAACCCCTCTCTCTCCGTCTCTCGCTACCCCCCCTCTCTCTCTCTCTCTCTGTATCTCGCTCCCCCACTCTCTCTCCGTATCTCGCCCCCCCTCTCTCTCTCCGTATCTCGCTCTCACTCTCTCCCTCCGTATATCGCTCCCCCTCTCTCTCCGTCTCTCATTCCCCCTCTCTTTCTCCGTCTCTCGCTCCACCTCTCTTTCTCCGTCTCTCGCTCCCCCTCTCTCTCTCCATCTCTCGCTCCCCCTCTCTCGCTCTCTGCGTCTCTCGCTCCCCCTCTCTCTCCTTCCCTCGCTCCCATTTTCTCTCTCCGTCTCTCGCTCCCCCTCACTCTCACCCCCTCCCTGTCTCTCCCCGAATCTCGCCGACCCTCACTCTCTCCGTCTCTTGATCCCCCTCTCTCGCTCTCTCCGTCTCTCGCTCCCTCTCTCTCTCTCCGTCTCTCACTCCACCTCTCTCTCTTTCTCCGTCTCTCGCTACCCCTCTCTCTCTCTCCATCTCTCGCTACCCCTCTCTTGCTCACCGTCTCTCGCTCCCCCTCTCTCGCTCTCTCCATCTCTCCATCTCTCGCTCCCTCTCTCTCTCTCTCAGTCTCTCGCTCCCTCTCTCTCCCTCTGTCTCTCGCTTGCCCTCTCACCGTCTCTCGCTACCCCTCTCTCTCCATCACTCGCTCCCTCTCTCTCTCTCCATCTCTCGCTCCCCCTCTCTCGCTCACCGTCTCTCGCTCCCCCTCTCTCGCTCTCCCTCTCTCGCTCTCTCCATCTCTCCATCTCACGCTCCCTCTCTCTCTCTCCCAGTCTCTCGCTCCCTCTCTTTCCCTCTGTCTCTCGCTTGCCCTCTCACCGTCTGTCGCTCCCTCTCTCTCTCTCTCTCTCTCTCCATCTCTAGCTCCCCCTCTCTCCCTCCATCTCTCGCTCCCTCTCTCTCTCGCTCCCCCCTCTCTCACCTAATCTCTCTCTCCGTCTCTCGTTCCCCCACTCTCTTTTTCCGGCTCTCTCTCTCTGTCTCTCGCTCCCCCTCTCTCTCTCTGTCTCTCGCTCTCCCTCTCCATCGCTCGCTCCCCCCTCTCTCTCCGTCTCTTGCTCCTCCTCTCTCTCTCCATCTCTCGCTCCCGCTCTCTCGCTCCCCCTCTCTCTCTCCGTCTCTTGCTCCCCTTTTCACTCTCCGACTCTCGCTCCCCCTCTCACTCTCCGTCTCTCGCTCCCCCTCTCACTCTCTCCATCTCTCGCTCCCGCTCTTTCTCTCCATCACTCGCTAGCCCTCTCTCTCTCTCCTTCTCTCGATCCCCCTCTCACTCTTCGTCTGTCGCACTCTCTCTCTCCGTCTCTAGCTCCCCCTCTCTCCCTACACCTCTCTCTCTCCATCACTCGCTCCCTCTCTCTCTCTCCGTCCCTCGCTCCCCTTCTCTCTCTCCGTCTCTCGCTCTCCCCTCTCTCACCCACTCTCTCTCCATCTCTCGTTCCCCCGCTCTCTCTTTCCGGCTCTTTTTCTCCGTCTCTCGCTCCCCCTCTGCATCTGCGTCTCTCGCTCTCTCTCTCCGTCTCTCGCTCCCCCTCTCCATCTGCATCTCTCGCTCTCTCTCTCCGTCTCTCGCTCTCCCCTCTTTCACCCATTCTCTCTCCATCTCTCGTTCCCCCGCTCTCTCTTTCCGGCTCTCTCTCTCCGTCTCTCGCTCCCCCTCTCCATCTGCGTCTCTCGATCTCTCTCTCCGTCTCTCGCTCCCCCTCTCAGTCTCCGTCTCTCGCTCCCCCTTTCAATCTCCGACTCTCGCTCCCCCTCTCACTCTCCGTCTCTCGCTCCCCCTCTCACTCTCCGTCTCTCGCTCCCGCTCTCTCTCTCCATCACTCGCCCCCCCCTTTCTCCATCTCTCGCTGCCTCTCTCTCTCTCTCCGTCTCTCGCTCACCATCTCTCTCTCTGTCTCTCTCTCCCCCTCTCCCTCTCCGACTCTCGCTACCCCTCTCTCTCTCTCTTTCTCCGTCTCTCGCTCCCCCCCTATCTCTATCTCTCGCTCCCCCTCACTCTCACCCCCTCGCTATCACTCTCCGATTCTCGTCCACCCTCACTCTCTCTGTCTCTTGCTCCCACTCCCTCTCTCCATCTCTCACTCTCCGTCTCTCGCTCCCCCTCTCTCTATCTCCGTAAATCGCTTCCCCTCTCTCTCCGTCTCTCGCTCCCTCTCTCTCTCTCACCGTCTCTCGCTCCCTCTCTTTCTCTCTCCTCCTTTCCCTCCCCCTCTCTCTCGCCATCTCTCGCTCCCCCTTTCTCTCTCTGTCTCTCACTCCCCCTCTCTCGCTTTCTCCGTCTCTCGCTCCCTCTCTCTCTCTCCGTCTCTTGCTCCCCCTCTCTCACTCTCTCTCCATCTCTCGCTACCCCTGTCTCCATCTCTCCATCTCTCGCTCCCTCTCTCTCTCTCGCAGTCACTCGCCCCCTCTCTCTCCCTCTCTCTCTCGCTACCCCTCTCTTTCCGTCTCTCGCTCCCCCTCTCACTCTCCGTCTGTCGCTCCCTCTCTCCATCTCTCTCTCTCTCCGTATCTGGCTCCCCCTCTCTCCCTCCATCTCTCGCACCCTCCCTCTCTCGCTCCCCCCTCTCTCACCTAAACTCTCTCTCCGTCTCTCGTTCCCCCGCTCTCTTTTTCCGGCTCTCTCTCTTCATCTCTCGCACACCTCTCTCTCTCTACTCTCGGTCGCTCGCTCCATCTCTCGCTCCCCCCTCTCTCTCCGTCTCTTGCTCCTGCTCTCTCTCTCCATCTCTCGCTCTCCCTCTCTCGCTCCCACTCTCTCTCTCCGTATCTCACTTCTCATCTCCGGCTATCACTCCCCCTCTCTCTCTCCGTCTCTCACTCCCCCCCTCTCTCTCCGTCTCTCGCTTCCGCTCTCTCGCTCCCCCTCTCTCTCTCTCTCGCTCCCTCTCTCTCTCTCTCTCTCTCTCTCTCGCGCTCACTCTCTCTCTCTCTCTCTCCATCTCTCACTCCCCCTCGTTCTCTCTGTCTCTCGCACCCCCTCTCTCTCCGTCTCTCACGGCACCTCTCTCCCATCGTCGCTCGCTCCACCTCTCTCTCTCTCTCTCCGTCTCTCGCTTCCCCTCTCCCTCTCTCGCTCGCCATCACTCGCTCTCTCCCCGTCTCTCGCTCCCTCTCTCCGTCTCTTGCTCCCCCTCTCTCACTACATCTCTCGCTTCTCCTCTCTCTCTCCCCCGCTATCTCACTCTCCATCTCTCACTCGCCATCTCTCACTCTCCATCTCTCACTCTCCATCTCTCACTCTCCATCTCTCACTCCCTCTGTGTCTCTCGCTCCTTCCCTCTCTTCTCCCAGTCTCTCGCTCCCTCTCTCTCCGTCTCTCGCTCCCCCTCTCTCTCTCCATCTCTCGCTCCCCCTCTCATCGTCTCTCGCTACCCCTCTCTCTCTCTCTGTCTCTTGCTCCCGCTCTCGCTCACCCTCTCTCTCTCCATCTCTCGCTCCCTCTCTCTCTCTCCGTCCCTCGCTCCCCTTCTCTCTCTACGTCTCTCGCTCTCCCCTCTCTCACTCTCTCTCTCTCTGTCTCTCGCTCTCCCCTCTCTCACTCACTCTATCTCCGTCTCTCGTTCCCCCGCTCTCTCTTTCCGGCTATCTCTCTCCGTCTCTCGCTCCCCCTCTCCATCTTCGCCTCTCGTTCCCTCTCTCCGTCTCTCGCTCCCCCTCTCACTCTCCATCTCTCGCTCCCCCTTTCACTCTCCGACTCTCGCTCCCCCTCTCACCCTCCATCTCTCGCTACCCCTCTCACTCTCCGTCTATCACTCCCCCTCTCACTCTCTCCGTCTCTCGCTCACGCTCTCTCTCTCCATCACTCGCCCCTCCCCTTCACCGTCTCTCGCTGCCTCTCTCTCTCTCTCCGTCTCTCGCTCGCCCTCTCTCTTTCTCTCTCTCCCCCTCTCCCTCTCCGTCTCTCGCTACCCCTCTCTCTCTCTCTCTCTCCGTCTCTCAGTCCCCCCCATCTCTGTCTCTTGCTCCCCCTCTCTCTCTTCGTCTCTCGATCCCCCACTCTCTCTCTCCGTCTCTCACTCCCCCTCTCCCTCTGCGTCTCTTGCTCTCTCTCTCCGTCTCTCGCTCCCCATCTCTCTCTCCGTCTCTCGCAACCCATCTCTCTCTCTCCATCTCTCGCTCACACTCCCTCTCTCCGTCTCGCGCTCCCTCGCTGTCTCTATCTCTCGCTCCCCGTCTCTCACTGCCCCTCTCATTCTCTCTCCATCTCTCGCTACCCCCACTCTCTCTGCGTCTCTCGCTCCCCCTCTCTCTCTCCGTCTCTCGCTCCCCCTCTCTCTCTCCGTATCTCACTTCCCATCTCCGGCTTTCACTCCCCCACTCTCTCTCCATCTCTCACTCCCGCTCTCTCTCTCCGTATCTCGCTTCCCCTCTCTCGCTGCCACCTCTCTCTCTCTGTCTCTCGCTCCCTCTCGCTCCCTCTCTCTCTCTCTCTCTCGCACCCCCTCGTTCTCTCCGTCTCTGGCACCCTCCTCTCTCTCCGTCTCTCACTACATCTCTCTCTCTCTCTCCGTCTTTCGCTCCCTACCTTTCTCTCTGTCTCTCGCTCCCGCTTTCTCTTCGTCTCTCACAACTCCTCTCTCTCACCGTCTCTCGCAACTCTTCTCTCTCTCTCCGTCTCTCGCCCCCACTCCCTCTCTCCCTCCCCATCTCTCGCAACTCCTCTCTCTCTCTCGGTCTCTCGCTCCCACTTTTTCTCTCCGTCTCGCGCTCCCTCTCTCTCTCTCCGTCTCTCGCAACTCCTCTCTCTCTCTCCGTCACTCGCTCCCAATCCCTCTCTCCGTCTCGCGCTCCATCTCTCTCTCTCTGTCTCTCCGTCTCTCGCTCCCCCTCTCTCTCTCCATCTCTCGCTCCGCGTCTCTCTGTCCATCGCTGGCTCCCCCTCTCTCTCTCTCCATCTCTCGCTCCCCCCTCTCTAGCTCTCCGCCTCTCTCTCCATCTCTCGCTCCCCCCTCTCTCCGTCTCTCTCTCCCCCTGTCACTCTCCGTCTCTCGCTCCCCTTTTAACTCTCCGACTCTCGCTCCCCCTCCCACTCTGCGTCTCTCGCTCCCCCTCTCACTCTCCGTCTCTCGCTCCCCCTCTCACTCTCTCCATCTCTCGCTCCCGCTCTCTCTCTCCATCACTCGCTACCTGTCTCTCTCTCTCTCTCTCCGTCTCTCGCTCCCCCCTATCTCTGTCTCTCGCTCCCCCTCTCTCTCTTCGTCTCTCGCTCCCCCATCTCTCTCTCTCCTTCTCTCGATCCCCCTCTCACTCTTTGTCTGTCGCTCTCTCTCTCTCTCCGTCTCGAGCTCCCCCTCTCTCCCTACACCTCTCTCTCTCCATCTCTCGCTCCCTCTCTCTCTCCGTCCCTCGCTCCCCTTCTCTCTCTCCGTCTCTCGCTCTCCCCTCTCTCACCCACTCTCTCTCCATCTCTCGTTCCCCCGCTCTCTCTTTCCGGTTCTCTCTCTCCGTCTCTCGCTCCCCCTCTCCATCTGCGTCTCTCGCTCTCTCTCTCCGTCTCTCGCTCCCCCTCTCCATCTGCGTCTCTCGCTCTCTCTCTCCATCTCTCGCTCCCCCTCTCACTCTCCGTCTCTCGCTCCCCCTTTCACTCTCCGACTCTCGCTCCCCCTCTCACTCTCCGTCTCTCGCTCCCCCTCTCACTCTCCGTCTCTTGCTCCACCCCTCACTCTCTCCGTCATTCGCTCCCGCTCTCTCTCTCCAACATTCGCCCCCCCCTTTCTCCGTCTCTCGCTGCCTCTCTCTCTCTCTCCGTCTCTCGCTCACCCTCTCTCTCTCTGTCTCTCTCTCCCCCTCTCTCTCTCCGACTCTCGCTACTCCTCTCTCTCTCTCTCTCCGTCTCTCGCTCCCCCCTATCTCTGTCTCTCGCTCCCCCTCACTCTCACCCACTCGCTATCACTCTCCGATTCTCGCACACCCTCACTCTCTCCATCTCTTGCTCCCCCTCCCTCTCTCAATCTCTCACTCTCCGTCTCACGCTCCCCCTCTCTCTATCTCCGTCTATCGCTTCCCCTCTCTCTCCGTCTCTCGCTCCCTCTCTCTCTCTCACCGTCTCTCGCTCCCTCTCTCACCGTCTTTCGCTCCCTCTCTCTCTGTCTCCGTCTCTCGCTCTGTCTCTCTCCTTTCCCTCCCCCTCTCTCTCGCCATCTCTCGCTCCCCCTCTCTCTCTCCATCTCTCACTCCCCCTCTCTCGCTCTTTCCGTCTCTCGCTCCCTCTCTCTCTCTCCGTCTCTCGCTCCCCCTCTCTCTCTCTCTCTCCATCTCTCGCTACCCCTGTCTCCATCTCTCCATCTCTCGCTCCCTCTCTCTCCCTCCCTCTCTCGCTCCCCCCTCTCTCACCTAAACTCTCTCTCCGTCTCTCGTGCCCCCGCTCTCTCTCTCCGTCTCTCGCTCCCCCCCCCCTCACTCTGCGTCTCTTGCTCCTGCTCTCACTCTCCATCTCTCGCTCTCCCTCTCTCGCTCCCCCTCTCTCTCTCCGTATCTCACTTCCACTCTCCGTCTCTCACTCCCCCTCTCTCTCGCCATCTCTCACTCCCTCTCTCTCTCTCCGTCTCTTGCTTCCGCTCTCTCGCTCCCCCTCTCTCTCTCTCTCGCTCCCTCTCTCTTCTCTCTCTCTCCCGCTCACTCTCTCTCACTCTCTCTCTCTCCATCTCTCACTCCCCCTCGTTCTCTCTGTCTCTCGCACCCCTTCTCTCTCCGTCTCTCACGGCACCTCTCTCCCATCGTCGCTCGCTCCCCCTCTCTCTCTCTCTCTCCGTCTCTCGTTTCCCCTCTCCCTCTCTCGCTCCCCATCTCTCGCTCTCTCCCCGTCTCTCGCTCCCTCTTCCGTCTCTCGCCCCCCCCTCTCACTCCATCTCTCGCTTCCCCTCATCTCTCCCCCGCTATCTCACTCTCCATCTCACACTCGCCATCTCTCACTCTCCATCTCTCACCCTCCATCTCTCACTCTCCATCTCTCACTCCCTCTGTGTCTCTTGATCCTTCTCTCTCTCTCTCCCGGTCTCTCGCTCCCTCTCTCTCCGTCTCTCGCTCCCCCCTCTCTCTCTCCCATCTCTCGCTCCCCCTCTCACCGTCTCTCGATACCCCTCTCTCTCTATGTCTCTTGCTTCCACTCTCGCTCACCCTCTCTCTCTCCATCTCTCGCTCCCTCTCTCTCTCTCCGTCCCTCGCTCTCCCCTCTCTCACTCACTCTCTCTCCGTCTTTCGTTCCCCCGCTCTCTCTATCCGGCTATCTCTGTCCGTCTCTCGCTCCCCCTCTCCATCTGCGCCTCTCGCTCCTCTTTCTCCGTCTCTCGCTCCCCCCTCTCACTCTCCATCTCTCGCTCCCCCTTTCACTCTCCGACTCTCGCTCCCTCTCTCACCCACCATCTCTCGCTACCACTCTCACTCTCCGTCTCTCACTCCCCCTCTCACTCTCTCCGTCTCTCGATCCCGCTCTCTCTCTCCATCACACGCCCCTCCCCCTTCAACGTCTCACGCTGCCTCTCTCTCTCTCTCCGTCTCTCGCACGCCCTGTCTCTTTCTCTGTCTCCCCCTCTCCCTCTCCGCCTCTCGCTACCCCTCTCTCTCTCTCTCTCTCCGTCTCTCAGTCCCCCCCATCTCTGTCTCTTGCTCCCCCTCTCTCTCTTCGTCTCTCGCTCCCCCACTCTATCTCTCCGTCTCTCACTCCCCCTCTCCCTCTGCGTCTCTCGCTCTCTCTCTCCGTCTCTCGCTCCCCATCTCTCTCTCCGTCTCTCGCAACCCATCTCTCTCTCTCCATCTCTCGCTCCCACTCCTCTCTCCGTCTCGCGCTCCCTCTCTCTCTCTCTATCTCTCGCTCCCCGTCTCTCACTGCCGCTCTCTCTCTCTCTCCATCTCTCGCTACCCCCACTCTCTCTGCGTCTCTCGCTCCCCCTCTCTCTCTCCGTCTCTCGCTCCCCCTCTCTCTCTCCGTATCTCACTTCCCATCTCCGGCTCTCACTCCCCCTCTCTCTCTCCATCTCTCACTCCCGCTCTCTCTCTCCGTATCTCGCTTCCCCTCTCTCGCTGCCACCTCTCTCTCTCTGTCTCTCGCTCCCTCTCGTTCGCTCTCTCTCTCTCTCTCTCGCTGCCCCTCGTTCTCTCCGTCTCTGGCACCCCCTCTCTCTCCGTCTCTCACTACATCTCTCTCTCTCTCTCCGTCTTTCGCTACCTACCGTTCTCTCTGTCTCTCGCTCTCGCTCTTTCTTCGTCTCTCACAACTCCTCTCTCTCACCGTCTCTCGCAACTCTTCTCTCTCTCTCCGTCTCTCGCTCCCACTCCCTCTCTCCCTCTCCATCTCTCGCAACTCCTCTCTCTCCTCTCCGTCTCTCACTCCCACTTTTTCTCTCCGTCTCGCGCTCCCTCTCTCTTTCTCCGTCTCTCGCAACTCCTCTCTCTCTCTCCGTTACTCGCTCCCACTCCCTCTCTCCGTCTCGCGCTCCATCTCTCTCTCTCTGTCTCTCCGTCTCTCGCTCCCCCTCTCTCTCTCCATCTCTCGCTCCCCGTCTCTCTCTCCATCGCTGCCTCCCCCTCTCTCTCTCTCCATCTCTCGCTCCCCCCTCTCTAGCTCTCCGCCTCTCTCTCCGTCTCTCGCTCCCCCCTCTCTCTCCGTCTCTCACTCCCCCTCTCACTCTCCATCTCTCGCTCCCCCTCTCACTCTCTCCATCTCTCGCTCCCGCTCTCTCTCTCCATCACTCGCTACCTGTCTCTCTCTCTCTCTCTCCGTCTCTCGCTCCCCCCCTATCTCTGTCTCTCGCTCACCCTCTCTCTCTTCGTCTCTCGCTCCCCATCTCTCTCTCTCCTTCTCTCGATCCCCCTCTCACTCTTTGTCTGTCGCTCTCTCTCTCTCTCGTCTCTAGCTCCCCCTCTCTCCCTACACCTCTGTCTCTCCATCTCTCGCTCCCTCTCTCTCTCTGTCCCTCGCTCCCCTTCTCTCTCTCCATCTCTCGCTCTCCCCTCTCTCACTCACTCTCTCTCCATCTCTCGTTCCCCCGCTCTCTCTTTCCGGTTCTCTCTCTCAGTCTCTCGCTCCACCTCTCCATCTGCGTCTCTCGCTCTCTCTCTCCGTCTCTCGCTCCCCCTCTCCATCTGCGTCTCTCGCTCTCTCTCTCCATCTCTCGCTCTCCCCTCTCTCACCCACTCTCTATCCATCTCTCGTTCCCCCGCACTCTCTTTCCGGCTCTCTCTCTCCGTCTCTCGCTCCCCCTCTCCATCTGCGTCTCTCGCTCTCTCTCTCCATCTCTCGCTCACCCTCTCACTCTCCGTCTCTCGCTCCCCCTTTCACTCTCCGACTCTCGCTCCCCCTCTCACTCTCCGTCTCTCGCTCCCCCTCTCACTCTCCGTCTCTCGCTCCCCCTCTCACTCTCTCCGTCATTCGCTCCCGCTCTCTCTCTCCATCATTCGCCCCCCCTTTCTCCGTCTCTCGCTGCCTCTCTCTCTCTCTCCGTCTCTCGCTCACCCTCTCTCTCTCTGTCTCTCTCTCCCCCTCTCTCTCTCCGACTCTCGCTACTCCTCTCTCTCTCTCTCTCCGTCTCTCGCTCCCCACCTATCTCTGTCTCTCGCTTCCCCTCAATCTCACCCACTCGCTATCAGTCTCCAATTCTCGCCCACCCTCACTCTCTCCATGTCTTGCTCCCCCTCCCTCTCTCAATCTCTCACTCCCCGTCTCTCGCTCCCCCTCTCTCTATCTCCGTCTATCGCTTCCCCTCTCTCTCCGTCTCTCGCTCCCTCTCTCTCCCTCACTCTCTCTCTCTCCATCTCTCACTCCCCCTCGTTCTCTCTGTCTCTCGCAGCCCTTCTCTCTCCGTCTCTCACGGCACCTCTCTCCCATCGTCGCTCGCTCCCCCTCTCTCTCTCTTTCTCCGTCTCTCGCTTCCCCTCTCCCTCTCTCGCTCCCCATCTCTCGCTCTCTCCCCGTCTCTCGCTCCCTCTCTCAGTCTCTCGCCCCCCCTCTCTCACTCCAGCTCTCGCTTCCCCTCATCTCTCCCCCGCTATCTCACTCTCCATCTCACACTCGCCATCTCTCACTCTCCATCTCTCACTCTCCATCTCTCACTCACTCTGTGTCTCTCGATCCTTCTCTCTCTCTCTCCCAGTCTCTCGCTCCCTCTCTCTCCGTCTCTCGCTCCCCCTCTCTCTCTCCATCTCTCGCTCCCCCTCTCACCGTCTCTCAATACCCCTCTCTCTCTCTATGTCTCTTGCCCCCGCTCTCGCTCACCCTCTCTCTCTCCATCTCTCGCTCCCTCTCTCACCATCTCTCGCTCCCTCTCTCTCTCTCTCCGTCTCTCGCTCTGTCTCTCTCCTCCTTTCCCTCCCCCTCTCTCTCTCCGTCTCTCACTCCCCTTCACTCGCTCTCTCCGTCTCTCGCTCCCTCTCTCTCTCTCCATCTCTCGCTACCCCTGTCTCCATCTCTCCATCTCTCGCTCCCTCTCTCTCTCTCCCAGTCTCTCGCTCCCTCTCTCTCCCTCTGTCTCTCGCTTCCCCTCTCACCGTCTCTCGCTACCCCTCTCTTTCCGTCTCTCGCTCCCTCTCTCACTCTCTGTCTGTAGCTCCCTCTCTCTCTCTCTCTCTCCGTCTCTGGCTCCCCCTCTCGCCCTCCATCTCTCGCTCCCTCCCTCTCTCGCTCCCCCCTCTCTCACCTAAACTCTCTCTCCGTCTCTCGTTCCCCCGCTCTCTCTCTCCGTCTCTCGCTCCTCTCTCTCTCTCTACTCTCGCTCTCTCGCTCCATCTCTCGCTCCAACCCCTCTCTCTCCGCCTCTCGCTTCCGCTCTCTCGCTCCCCCTCTCTCTCTCTCTCGCTCCCTCTCTCTCTCTCTCTCTCTCTCCCGCTCACTCTCTCTCACTCTCTCTCTCTCCATCTCTCACTCCCCCTCGTTCTCTCTGTCTCTCGCACCCCTTCTCTCTCCGTCTCTCACGGCACCTCTCTCCCATCGTCGCTCGCTCCCGCTCTCTCTGTCTCTCTCCGTCTCTCGCTTCCCCTCTCCCTCTCTCGCTCCCCATCTCTCGCTCTCTCCCCGTCTCTCGCTCCCTCTCTCCGTCTCTCCCCCCCCCTCTCTCACTCCATCTCTCGCTTCCCCTCATCTCTCCCCCGCTATCTCACTCTCCATCTCACACTCGCCATCTCTCACTCTCCATCTCTCACTCTCCATCTCTCACTCCCTCTGTGTCTCTCGATCCTTCTCTCTCTCTCTCCCAGTCTCTCGCTCCCTCTCTCTCCGTCTCTCGCTCCCCCTCTCTCTCTCCATCTCTCGCTTCCCCTCTCACCTTCTCTCGATACCCCTCTCTCTCTCTATGTCTCTTGCTCCCGCTCTCGCTCACCCTCTCTCTCCATCTCTCGCTCCCTCTCTCTCTCTCCGTCCCTCGCTCCCCTTCTCTCTCTCCGTCTCTCGCTCTCCCCTCTCTCACTCACTCTCTCTCCGTCCCTCGCTCTCCCCTCTCTCACTCACTCTCTCTCCGTCTTTCGTTCCCCCGCTCTCTCTTTCCAGCTATCTCTCTCCGTCTCTCGCTCCCCCTCTCCATCTGCACCGCTCACTCTCTCTCTCCGTCTCTCGCTCCCCCTCTCACTCTCCATCTCTCGCTCTTCCTTTCACTGTCCGAGTCTCGCTCCCCCTCTCAACCTCCATCTCTCGCTACCCCTCTCACTCTCCGTCTCTCACTCCCCCTCTCACTCTCTCCGTCTCTCGCTCCCGCTCTCTCTGTCCATCACTCGCCCCTCCCCCTTCAACGTCTCACGCTGCCTCTCTCTCTCTCTCCGTCTCTCGCTCGCCCTCTCTCTTTCTCTGTCTCCCCCTCTCCCTCTCCGTCTCTCGCTACCCCTCTCTCTCTCTCTCTCCGTCTCTCAGTCCCCCCATCTCTGTCTCTTGCTCCCCCTCTCTCTCTTCGTCTCTCGCTCCCCCACTCTATCTCTCCGTCTCTCACTCACCCTCTCCCTCTGCGTCTCTCTCTCTCTCTCTCCGTCTCTCGCTCCCCATCTCTCTCTCCGTCACTCGCAACCCATCTCTCTCTCTATCTCTCGCTCCCCGTCTCTCACTGCCCCTCTCTCTCTCTCTCCATCTCTCGCTACCCCCACTCTCTCTGCGTCTCTCGCTCTCCCTCTCTCTCTCCGTTTCTCGCTCCCCCTCTCTCTCTCCGTCTCTCACTTCCCCTCTCCGGCTCTCACTCCCAGTCTCTCTCTCGGTATCTCGCTTCCCGTCTCTCGCTGCCACCTCTCTCTCTCTGTCTCTCGCTCCCTATCGCTCCCACTCTCTCTCTCTCTCTCGTTCCCCCTCGTTCTCTCCGTCTCTGGCAGCCCCCTCTCTCTCCGTCTCTCACTACATCTCTCTCTCTCACTCCGTCTTTCGCTCCCTACCTTTCTCTCTGTCTCTCGCTCCCGCTCTCTCTTCGTCTCTCACAACTCCTCTCTCTCACCGTCTCTCGCAACTCTTCTCTCTCTCTCCGTCTCTCGCTCCCACTCCCTCTCTCCCTCTCTGTCTCTCGCAACTCCTCTCTCTCTCTCCGTCTCTCGCTCCCATTTTTTCTCTCCGTCTCACGCTCCCTCTCTCTCTCTCTGTCTCTCGCAACTCCTCTCTCTCTCTGCGTCTCTCGCTCCCACTCCCTCTCTCCGTCTCGCGCTCCATCTCTCTCTCTCCATCTCTCCGTCTCTCGCTCCCCCTCTCTCTCTCCATCTCTCGCTCCCCCCTCTCTAGCTCTCCGCCTCTCTCTCCGTCTCTCGCTCCCCCCTCTCTCTCCGTCTCTCGCTCCCCCTCTCACTCTTAGTCTCTCGCTCCCCTTTTCACTCTCCGACTCTCGCTCCCCCTCTCACTCTCCTTCTCTCGCTCCCCCTCTCATTCTCCGCCTCTCGCTCCCACTCTCACTCTCTCCATCTCTCGCTCCCGTTCTCTCTCTCCATCACTCGCTACACCTCTCTCTCTCTCTCTCTCCGTCTCTCGCTCCCCTCCTATCTCTATCTCTCGCTCCCCCTCTCTCTCTTCATCTCTCGCTCCCCCTCTCTCTCTCTCCTTCTCTCGATCCCCCTCTCACTCTTTGTCTGTCGCTCTCTCTCTCTCTCCGTCTCTAGCTCCCCCTCTCTCCCTACACCTCTCTCTCTCCATCTCTCGCTCCCTCACTCTCTCTCCGGCCCACGCTCCCCTTCTCTCTCTCCGTCTCTCGCTCCCCCCTCTCTCACCCACTCTCACTACATCTCTCGTTACCCCGCTCTCTTTTTCCGGTTCTCTCTCTCCGTCTCTCGCTCCCCCTCTTCATCTGCGTCTCTCGCTCTCTCTCTCCGTCTCTCGCTCCCCATCTCCATCAGCGTCTCTCGCTCTCTCTCTCCGTCTCTCGCTCTCCCCTCTCTCACCCACTCTCTCTCCATCTCTCGTTCCCCCGCTCTCTCTTTCTGGCTCTCTCTCTCCGTCGCTCGCTCCCCCTCTCCATCTGCGTCTCTCGCTCTCTCTCTCGATCTCTCGCTCCCCCTCTTACTCTCCGTCTCTCGCTCCCCCTTTCACTCTCCGACTCTCGCTCCCCCTCTCACTCTTCGTCTCTCGCTCCCCCTCTCACTCTCCGTCTCTCGTTCCCCTCTCACTCTCTCCGTCTCTCGCTCCCGCTCTCTCTCTCCATCACTCGCCCCCCCCTTTCTACGTCTCTCGCTGCTTCTCTCTCTCTCTCAGTCTCTCGCTCACTCTCTCTCTCTCTGTCTCTCTCTCCCCCTCTCTCTCTCCGACTCTCGCTACTCCTCTCTCTCTCTCTCTCTCCGTCTCTCGCTCCCCCCCTATCTCTGTCTCTCGCTCCCCCTCACTCTCACCCCCTCGCTATCACTCTCCGATTCTCGCCCACCCTCACTCACTCCGTCTCTTGCTCCCCCTCCCTCTCTCCATCTCTCACTCTCCGTCTCTCGCTCCCCCTCTGTCTATCTCCGTCTATCTCTTCCCCTCTCTCTCCGTCTCTCGCTCCCTCTCTCTCTCTCATCGTCTCTCGCTCCCTCTCTCACCGTCTCTCGCTCCCTCTCTCTCTCTCTCCATCTCTCGCTCTCTCACTCCTCCTTTCCCTCCCGCTCTCTCTCGCCATCTCTCGCTCCCCCTCTCTCTCTCCATCTCTCACACCCCCTCTCTCGCTCTCTCTGTCTCTCGCTCCCCGTCTCACTCTCTCTCTCCATCTCTCGCTACCCCTGTCTCCATCTCTCCATCTCTCGCTCCCTCTCTCTCTCTCCCAGTCTCTCGCTCCCTCTCTCTCCCTCAGTCTCTCGCTCCCACTCTCACCGTCTCTCGCTACCCCTCTCGATCCGTCTCTCGCTCCCCCTCTCACTCTCCGTCTGTATCTCCCTCTCTCTCTCTCTCTCTCCGTCTCTGGCTCCCCCTCTCTCCCTCCATCTCTCGCTCCCTCCCTCTCTCGCTCCCCACTCTCTCACCTCAACTCTCTCTCCGTCTCTCGTTCCCCCGCTCTCTCTCAACGTCTCTCGCTCCCCCTCTCTCTCTCTACTCTCGCTCTCTCGCTCCATCTCTCGCTCCCCCCCTCTCTCTCCGTCTCTTGCTCCTGCTCTCTCTCTCAATCTCTCGCTCTCCCTCTTTCGCTCCCCCTCTCTCTCTCCGTATCTGACTTCCACGCTCCGTCTCTCACTCCCCCTCTCTCTCTCCGTCCCTCACTCCCCCTCTCTATCTCCGTCTCTCGCTTCCGCTCTCTCGCTCCCCCTCACTCTCTCTCTCTCTCCCGTTCACTCTCTCTCTCTCTCTCTCTCTCCATCTCTCACTCCCCCTCGTTCTCTCTGTCTCTCGCACCCCCTCCTTCTCCGTCTCTCCGTCTCTCGCTTCCCCTCTCCCTCTCTCGCTCCCCATCTCTCGCTCTCCCCATCTCTCGCTCCCTCTCTCCGTCTCTCGCCCCCGATCTCTCACTCCATCTCTCGCTTCCCCCTCTCTCTCACCCGCTATCTCACTCTCCATCTCTCACTCGCCATCTCTCACTCTCCATCTCTCACTCTCCATCTCTCACTCTCCATCTCTCACTCCCTCTGTGTCTCTCGCTCCTTCTCTCTCTCTCTCCCAGTGTCTCGCTCCCTCTCTCTCCGTCTCTCGCTTCCTCTCTCTCTCTCCATCTCTCGCTCGCCCTCTCTCTTTCTCTCTCTCCCCCTTTCCCTCTCCGTCTCTTGCTACACCTCTCTCTCTCTCTCTCTCCGTCTCTCAGTCCCCCCCATCTCTGTCTCTTGCTCCCCCTCTTTCTCTTCGTCTCTCGCTCCCCCACTCTCTCTCTCCGTCTCTCACTCCCCCTCTCCCTCTGCGTCTCTCGCTCTCTCTCTCCGTCTCTCGCTCCCCATCTCTCTCTCCGTCTCTCGCACCCCATCTCTCTCTCTCCGTCTCTCGCTCCCACTCCCTCTCTCCGTCTCGCACTCCCTCTCTCTCTCTCTATCTCTCGCTCCCCGTCTCTCACTGCCCCTCTCTCTCTCTCTCCATCTCTCGCTACCCCCACTCACTCTGCGTCTCTCGCTCCCCCTCTGTCTCTCCGTCTCTCGCTCCCCCTCTCTCTCTCCGTCTCTCACTTCCCCTCTCCGGCTCTCACTCCCCCTCTCTCTCTCCATCTCTCACTCCCGCTCTCTCTCTCCGTATCTCGCTTCCCCTCTCTCGCTGCCACCTCTCTCTCTCTGTCTCTCGCACCCTCTCGCTCCCACTCTCTCTCTCTCTCTAGCTCCCCCTCGTTCTCTCCGTCTCTGGCACCCCTCTCTCTCCGTCTCTCCCTACATATCTCTCTCTTTCTCCGTCTTTCGCTCCCTACCTTTCTCTCTGTCTCTCGCTCCCGCTCTCTCTTCGTCTCTCACAACTCCTCTCTCTCACCGTCTCTCGCAACTATTCTCTCTCTCTCCGTCTCTCGCTCCCACTCCCTCTCTCTCTCTCTGTCTCTCGCAACTCCTCTCTCTCTCTCCGTCTCTCGCTCCCCCTCTCTCTCTCTTACCCCCCCTTTCTCCGTCTCTCGCTGCCTCTCTCTCTCTCTCCGTCTCTCGCTCACCCTCTCTCTCTCTGTCTCTCTCTCCCTCTCTCTCTCTCCGACTCTCGCTACTCCTCTCTCTCTCTCTCTCTCCGTCTCTCGCTCCCCCCTATCTCTGTCTCTCGCTCCCCCTCACTCTCACCCCCTCGCTATCACTCTCCGATTCTCGCCCACCCTCACTCTCTCCGTCTCTTGCTCCCCCTCCCTCTCCCCATCTCTCACTCTCCATCTCTCGCTCCCCCTCTCTCTATCTCCGTCTATCGCTTCCCCTCTCTCTCCGTCTCTCGCTCCCTCTCTCTCTCTCACCGTCTCTCGCTCCGTCTCTCAACGTCTCTCGCTCCCTCTCTCTCTCTCTCTGTCTCTAGCTCTCTATCTCTCCTCCTTTCCCTCCCCCTCTCTCTCGCCATCTCTCGCTCCCCCTCTCTCTCTCCGTCTCTCACTCCCACTCTCTCGCTCTCTCCGTCTCTCGCTCCCTCTCTCTCTCTCCGTCTCTCGCTCCCCCCTCTCTCTCTCTCTCCATCTCTCGCTACCCCTGTCTCCATTTCTCCATCTCTCGCTCCCTCTCTCTCTCTCCCAGTCTCTCGCTCCCTCTCTCTCCCTCTGTCTCTCGCTCCCCCTCTCACCGTCTCTCGCTACCCCTCTCTTTCCGTCTCTTGCTCCCCCTCTCACTCTCCGTCTGTAGCTCCCTTTCTCTCTCTCTCTCCTCCGTCTCTGGCTCCCCCTCTCTCCCTCCATCTCTCGCTCCCTCCCTCTCTCGCTCGCACCTCTCTCACCTAAACTCTCTCTCCGTCTCTCGTTCCCCCGCTCTCTCTCTCCGTCTCTCGCTCCCCCTCTCTCTCTCTACTCTCGCTCTCTCGCTCCATCTCTCGCTCCCGCCCTCTCTCTCCGTCTCTTGCTCCTGCTCTCTCTCTCCATCTCTCGCTCTCCCTCTCTCGCTCCCCCTCTCTCTCTCCGTATCTCACTTCCCCTCTCCGTTTCTCACTCCCCCTCTCTCTCTCCATCTTTCACTCCCCCTCTCTCTCTCCGTCTCTCGCTTCCGCTCTCTCGCTCCCCCTCTCTCTCTCTCTCGCTCCCTCTCTCTCTCTCTCTCTCTCCCGCTCACTCTCTCTCTCTCTCTCTCCATCTCTCACTCCCCCTCGTTCTCTCTGTCTCTCGCACCCCCTCTCTCTTCGTCTCTCACGGCACCTCTCTCCCATCGTCGCTCGCACTCCCTCTGTCTCTCTCTCTCCGTCTCTCGCTTCCCCTCTCCCTCTCTCGCTCCCCATCTCTCGCTCTCTCCCCGTCTCTCGCTCCCTCGCTCCGTCTCTCGCCCCCCCTCTCTCACTCCATCTCTCGCTTCCCCTCTCTCTCTCCCCCACTATCTCACTCTCCATCTCTCACTCGCCATCTCTCACTCTCCATCTCTCACTCTCCATCTCTCACTCTCCATCTCTCACTCCCTCTGTGTCTCTCGCTCCTTCTCTCTCTCTCTCCCAGTCTCTCGCTCCCTCTCTCTCTGTCTCTCGCTCCCCCTCTCTCTCTCCATCTCTCGCTCCCCCTCTCCCCGTCTCTCGCTCCCCCTCTCTCTCTCTCTGTCTCTTGCTCCCGCTCTCGCTCACCCTCTCTCTCTCCATCTCTCGCTCCCTCTCTCTCTCTCCGTCCCTCGCTCCCCTTCTCTCTCGCCGTCTCTCGCTCTCCCCTCTCTCACTGACTCTCTCTCCGTCTCTCGCTCTCCCCTCTCTCACTCACTCTCTCTCCGTCTCTCGTTCCCCCGCTCTCTCTTTCCGGCTATCTCTCTCCGTCTCTCGCTCCCCCTCTCTATCTGCGCCTCTCGCTCTCTAACTCCGTCTCTCGCTCCCCCTCTCACTCTCCATCTCTCGCTCCCCCTTTCACTCTCCGATTCTCGCTCCCCCTCTCACCCTCCATCGCTCGCTACCCCTCTCACTCTGCGTCTCGCACTCCCCCTCTCTCTCTTCGTCTCTCGCTCCCCATCTCTCTCTCCGTCTCTCGCAACCCATCTCTCTCTCTCCGTCTCTCGCTCCCACTCCCTCTCTCCGTCTCGCGCTCCCTTTCTCTCTCTCCAAGTCTCGCTCCCCGTCTCTCACTGCCCTTCTCTCTCTCTATGTCTCGCTACCCCCACTCTCTCTGTGTCTCTCGTTCCCCTCTCGCTCTCCGTCTCTCGCTCCCCCTCCCTCTCTCTGTCTCTCACTTCCCCTCTCCGGCTCTCACTCCCCCTCTCTCTCTCCATCTCTCACTCCCGCTCTCTCTCTCCATATCTCGCTTCCCCTCTCTCGCTGCCACCTCTATCTCTCTGTCTCTCGCTCCCTCTCGCTCCATCTCTCTCTCTCTCGCTCCCCCTCGTTCTCTCCGTCTCTGGCACCCCCTCTCTCTCCGTCTCTCACTACATCTCTCTCTCTCTCTCCGTCTTTCGCTCCCTACCTTTCTCTCTATCTCTCGCTCCCGCTCTCTCTTCGTCTCTCACAACTCCTCTCTCTCACCGACTCTCGCAACTCTTCACTCTCTCTCCGTCTCTCGCTCCACTCCCTCTCTCCCTCTCCGTCTCTCGCAACTCCTCTCTCTCTCTCCATTTCTCGCTCCCACTTTTTCTCTCCGTCTCGCGCTCCCTCTCTCTCTCTCCGTCTCTAGCAACTCCTCTCTCTCTCTCCGTCTCTCGCTCCCACTCCCTCTCTCCGTCTCGCGCTCCATCTCTCTCTCTCCATTTCTCCGTCTCTCGCTCCCCCTCTCTCTCTCCATCTCTCGCTCCCCGTCTCTCTCTCTCCATCTCTGGCTCCCCCTCTCTCTTTCTCCATCTCTCGCTCCCCCCTCTCTAGCTCTCCGCCTCTCTCTCCGTCTCTCGCTCCCCCTCTCTCTCCGTCTCTCACACCCCCTCTCTCTCTCTCCATCTCTCGCTACCCCTCTCTCTCTCTCCATCTCAAAATACCACTCTCTCTCTGCGTCTCTCGCTCCCCCTCTCTGTGTCTCTCGCTCTCTCTCTCTCTCTCGTTCTCTCGCTCCCCCCTCTCTCGCCGTCTCTCGCAACCTCTTCTCTCTGCGTCTCTCGCCCAATCTCACTCTCTCCGTCTCTTGCTCCCCCTCTCTCTCTAGCCTCTCTCTCTCCATCTCTCGCTTCCTCTCTCGCTCCCTTTCTCTCTCTCCATCTCTCGCTCCCCCTCTCTCTCTCTGTGTCTCGCTCCCCCTCTCCATCTGCATCTCTCGCTCTCTCTCCCCGACTCTCGCTCCCCCCTCACTCTCCATCTCTCGCTCCCGTTCTCTCTCTCTCTCTCTCTCTTTCTCTCTCTCTCCCCCTCTCTCGCCCTCTCTCTCTCCCTCTCTCTCTCCCTCTCGCTCCCCCTGTCGCTCCCCCTCTCTCTCTCCCCGTATATCACTTCCCCTCTCCATCTCTCACTCTGCCTCTCTCTCTCCGTCTCTCGCTTCCCCCCTCACTCTCCGTCTCTTGCTTCCGCTCTCTCTCGCTCTCTCTCTCCCTCTCTCTCTGCGTCTCTCGCTCCCCCTCTCTCTCTCTCCCAGTCTCTCACTTCCCCTCTCCGTCTCTCAGTCCCCCTCTCTCTCTCCATCTCTCGCTCCCTCTCTCTCTCTCCGTCTCTCCGTCTCTCGCTCCCTTCTTTCTCTCCATCTTTCGCTCCCAGTCTCACACTGCCCCTCTCTCTCTCTCCATCTCTCACTCACCCCTCTCTCTCTCTCAACCCCTCTCTCGGTCCCCCCGTCTCTCGCTCCCACCATCTCTCTCCACTTCTCTCTTTCTCCGTCTCTCGTTCCCCCGCTCTCTCTTTCTGGCTAGCTCTCTCCGTCTCTCGCTCCCCCTCTCCATCTGCGCCATCGCTCTCTCTCTCCGTCTCTCGCTCCCCCTCTCACTCTCCATCTCTCACTCCCGCTTTCACTCTCCGACTCTCGCTCCCCCTCTCACTCTCCATCTCTCGCTGCCCCTCTCACTCTCCGTTTCTCACTCCCACTCTCACTCTCTCCGTCTCTCGCTCCCGCTCTCTCTCTCCATCACTCGCCCCCCCTTTCACCATCTCTCGCAGCCTCTCTCTCTCCGTCTCTCACTTCCCCTCTACGTCTCTCACTCCCCCTCTCTCTCTCCATCTCTCACTCCCCCTCTCTCTCTCCATCTCTCGCTTCCCCTCTCTCGCTGCCCCCTCACTCTCTCTCTCTCTCTCGCTCCCTCTCTCTCTCTCTCTCTCGCTCCCCCTCGTTCTCTCCGTATCTGGCACCGCCCTCTCTCTCCGTCTCTCACTACATCTCTCTCTCTCTCTCCGTCTTTCGCTCCCTACCTTTCTCTCTGTCTCTCGCTCCCGCTCTCTCTTCGTCTCTCACAACTCCTCTCTCTCACCCTTTCTCGCAACTCTTCTCTCTCCCCCCTCTCTCTCGCTCCCCCTCTCTCTCCCCGTCTCTCACTTCCCCTCTCCATCTCTCACTCCCCCTCTCTCTCTCCGTCTCTCGCTTCCCCCCTCTCTCTCCGTCTCTTGCTCCCCTCTCTCTCTCCATCTCTCGCTCCCCCTCTCTCGCTCCCCCTCTCGCTCTCCGTATCTCACTTCCCCTCTCCGTCTCTCACTCCCCCTATCACTCTCTCCGTCTCTCGCTCCCACTCTCTGTCTCCATCACTCGCCCCCCCCTTTCACCGTCTCTCGCTGCCTCTCTCTCTCTCTCCGTCTCTCGCTCGCACTCTCTCTTTCTCTCTCTCCCCCTCTCCCTCTCCGTCTCTCGCTACCCCTCTCTCTCTCTCTCTCTCCGTCTCTCGGTCCCTCCCATCTCTGTCTCTCGCTCCCCCTCTCTCTCTTCGTCTCTCGCTCCCCCTTTCTCTCTCTCCGTCTCTCACTCCCCCTCTCCCTCTGCGTCTCTCGCTCTCTCTCACCGTCTCTCGCTCCCCCTCTCTCTCTCCATCACTCGCAACCCATTTCTCTCTCTCCGGCTCTCGCTCCCACTCCCTCTCTCCGTCTCGAGCTCCCTCTCTCTCTCTCCGTCTCTCGCTCCCCTTCTGTCTCTCCATCTCTCGCTCCCGTCTCTCATTGCCCCTCTCTCTCTCCCTCCATCTCTCGCTACCCCCACTCTCTCTGCGTCTCTCGCTCCCACTCTCTCTCTCCGTCTCTCGCTCCCACTCTCTCTCTCCATCTCTCACTCCCCCTCTCCCTCTGCGTCTCTCGCTCTCTCTCTCCGTCTCTCGCTCCCCCTCTCTCTCTCCAACTCTCGCAACCCATTTCTCTCTCTCCGTCTCTCGGTCCCACTCCCTCTCTCCTTCTCGCGCTCCCTCTCTCTCTCTCCGTCTCTCGCTCCCCTTCCCTCTCTCCATCTCTCGCTCCCCGTCTCTCACTGTCCCTCTCTCTCTATCTCCATCGCTCACTCCCCCTCTCTCTCTCCATCTCTCGCTTCCCCTCTCTCGCTGCCCCCTCACTCTCTCTCTCTCGCTCCCTCTCTCTCTCTCTCTCACGCTCCCCCTCGTTCTCTCCGTATCTGGCACCCCCCTCTCTCTCCGTCTCTCACTACATCTCTCTCTCTCTCTCCGTCTTTCGCTCCCTACCTTTCTCTCTGTCTCTCGCTCCCGCTCTCTCTTCGTCTCTCACAACTCCTCTCTCTCACCCTCTCTCGCAACTCATCTCTCTCCCCCCTCTCTCTCGCTCCCCACTCTCTCCACGAATCTCACTTCCCCTCTCCATCTCTCACTCCCCCTCTCTCTCTCCGTCTCTCGCTTCCCCCCTCTCTCTCCGTCTCTTGCTCCCCCTCTCTCTCTCCATCTCTATCTCCCCCTCTCTCGCTCCCCTCTCGCTCTCCGTATCTCACTTCCCCTCTCTGTCTCTCACTCACCCCCTCACTCTCTCCATCTCTCGCTCCCGCTCTCTGTCTCCATCACTCGCCCCCCCCTTTCACCGTCTCTCGCTGCCTCTCTCTCTCTCTCCGTCTCTCGCTCGCACTCTCTCTTTCTCTCTCTCCCCCTCTCCCTCTCCGTCTATCGCTACCCCTCTCTCTCTCTCTCTCTCCGTCTCTCGGTCCCTCCCATCTCTGTCTCTCGCTCCCCCTCTCTCTCTTCGTCTCTCGCTCCCCCTTTCTCTCTCTCCGTCTCTCACACCCCCTCTCCCTCTGCGTCTCTCGCTCTCTCTCTGTCTCTCGCTCCCCCTCTCTCTCTCCATCTCTCGCAACCCATTTCTCTCTCTCCGTCTCTCGCTCCCCTTCTCTCTCTCCATCTCTCGCTCCCGTCTCTCACTGCCCCTCTCTCTCTCCCTCCATCTCTCGCTACCCCCAGTCTCTCTGCGTCTCTCGCTCCCCCTCTCTCTCTCCGTCTCTCGCTTCCCCTCTCTCTCTCCATCTCTCACTTCCCCTCTCCGTCTCTCACTCCCCCTCTCTCTCTCCATCTCTCACTCCCCCTCTCCCTCTGCGTCTCTCGCTCTCTCTCTCCGTCTCTCGCTCCCCCTCTCTCTCTCCATCTCTCGCAACCCATTTCTCTCTCTCCGTCTCTCGCTCCCACTCCCTCTCTCCGTCTCGTGCTCCCTCTCTCTCTCTTCGTCTCTCGCTCCCCTTCCCTCTCTCCATCTCTCGCTCCCCGTCTCTCACTGCCCCTCTCTCTCTCTCTCCATCTCTCGCTACCCCCACTCTCTCTGCGTCTCTCGCTTCCCCTCTCTCTCTGCATCTCTCGCAACTCCTCTCTCTATCTCCGTCTCTCACTCCCACTTTTTCTCTCCGTCTCGCGCTCCCTCTCTCTCTCTCCGTTTCTCGCAACTCCTCTCTCTCTCTCCGTCTCTCGCTCCCACTCCCTCTCTCCATCTCGCGCTCCCTCTCTCTCGCTCCATCTCTCCGTCTCTCGCTCCCCCTCTCTCTCTCCATCTATCGCTCCCCAACTCTCTCTCCATCGCTGGCTCCCCCCCTCTCTCTCTCCATCTCTCGCTCCCCCCTCTCTCCCCGTCTCTCACACCCCCTCTCTCTCTCTCCATCTCTCGCTACCCCTCTCTCTCTCTCCGTCTCAAAATATCACTCTCTCTCTCTCCGTCTCACGCACCCCCTCTCTGTGTTCTCGCTCTCTCTCGCTCTCTCTCCTTCACTCGCTCCCCCCTCTCTCGTCGTCTCTCGCAACCTCTTCTCCCTGCATCTCTCGCCCACTCGCACTCTCTCCGTCTCTTGCTTCCCCTCTCTCTCTCCATCTCTCGCTCCCTCTCTCGCTCCCCTTCTCTCTCTCCATCTCTCGCTCCCCCTCTCTCTTTCTGTCTCTCGCTCCCCCTCTCCATCTGCATCTCTCGCTCTCTCTCTCCGAATCTCGGTCTCCCCTCAATCTCCATCTCTCGCTCCCGTTCTCTATCTCCCTCTCTCTCTCCCTCTCTCTCTCCCCGTCTCTCACTTCCCCTCTCCATCTCTCACTCCCCCTCTCTCTCTCCGTCTCTATCCTCCCCCCCTACCTCCGTCTCTTGCGTCCCCTCTCTCTCTCCATCTCTCGCTCCCCCCTTTCACCATCTCTCGCTGCCTCTCTCTCTCTCTCCGTCTCTCGCTCCCCCTCTCTCTTTCTGTCTCTCGCTCCCCCTCTCCATCTGCATCTCTCGCTCTCTCTCTCCGACTCTCGGTCTCCCCTCAATTTCCATCTCTCGCTCCCGTTCTCTCTCTCCCTCTCTCTCTCCCTCTCTCTCTCCCCCTCTCTCTCCATCTCTGGCTCCCCCTCTCTTGCTCCCCCTCTCTCTCCCCGTCACTCACTTCCCCTCTCCATCTCTCACTCCCCCTCTCAGTCTCTCCGTCTCTTGCTCCCGCTCTCTCTCTCCATCACTCGCCCCCCCCTTTCACCATCTCTTGCTGCCTCTCTCTCTCTCTCCGTCTCTCGCTCGCCCTCTCTCTTTCTCTCTCTCCCCCTCTCCCTCTCCGTCTCTCGCTACCCGTCTCTCTCTCTCTCTCTCCGTCTCTCGGTCCCTCCCATCTCTGTCTCTCGCTCCCCCTCTCTCTCTTCGTCTCTCGCTCCCCCTTTCTCTCTCTCCGTCTCTCACTCCCCCTCTCCCTCTGCGTCTCTCGCTCTCTCTCTCCGTCTCTCGCTCCCCCTCTCTCCGTCTCCGTCTCTCGATATCCATTTCTCTCTCTCCGTCTCTCGCTCCCACTCCCTCTCTCCGTCTCGCGCTCCCTCTCTCTCTCTCCACCTCTCGCTCCCCCTCTCTCTCTCCATCTATCACTCCCCAACTCTCTCTCCATCGCTGGCTCCCCCCCTCTCTCTCTCCGTCTCTCGCTTCCCCCTCTCTCTCCGTCTCTTGCTCCCCCTCTCTCTCTCCATCTCTCGCTCTCCCTCTCTCTCTCCCCCTCTCTCTCCCTCTCTCTCTCCCTCTCACTCTCCCTCTCACTCCCCCTCTCGCTCCCCCTCTCTCGCTCCCCCTCTCTCTCTCCCCGTCTCTCACTTTCCCTCTCCATCACTCACTCCCCCTCTCTCTCTCCGTCTCTCGCTTCCCCCTCTCTCTCCGTCTCTTGATCCCCCTCTCTCTCTCCATCTCTCGCTCCTCCTCTCTTGCTCCCCCTCTCTCTCCCCGTCTCTCACTTCCCCTCTCCATCTCTCACTCACCCTCTCACTCTCTCCGTCTCTTGCTCCCGCTCTCTCTCTCCATCACTCGCCCCCCCCTTTCACCATCTCTCGCTGCCTCTCTCGCTCTCTCCGTCTCTCGCTCGCCCTCTCTCTTTCTCTCTCTCCCCCTCTCCCTCTCCGTCTCTCGCTACCCGTCTCACTCTCTCTCTCTCCGTCTCTCGGTCCACCCATCTCTGTCTCTCGCTCCCCCGCTCTCTCTTCGTCTCTCGCTCTCCCTTTCTCTCTCTCCGTCTCTCACTCCCCCTCTCCCTCTGCGTCTCTCGCTCTCTCTCTCCGTCTCTCGCTCCCCCTCTCTCTCTCCGTCCCTCGATATCCATTTCTCTCTCTCCGTCTCTCGCTCCCACTCCCTCTCTCCGTCTCGCGCTCCCTCTCTCTCTCTCCGTCTCTCGCTCCCACTCTCTCTCTCCATCTATCGCTCCCCAACTCTCTCTCCATCGCTGGCTCCCCCTCTCTCTCTCTCCATCTCTCGCTCCCCCCTCTCTAGCTCTCCGCCTCTATCTCCATCTCTCGCTCCCCCCTCTCTCTCCGTCTCTCACACCCCCTCTCTCTCTCTCCATCTCTCGCTACCCCTCTCTCTCTCTCCGTCTCAAAATACCACTCTCTCTTTCTCCGTCTCTCGCTCCCCCTCTCTGTGTCTCTCGCTCTCTTTCGCTCTCTCTCCTTCTCTCGCTCCCCCCTCTCTCGCCGTCTCTCGCAACCTCTTCTCTCTGCGTGTCTCGCCCACTCGCACTCTCTCCGTCACTTGCTCCCCCTCTCTCTCTCCATCTCTCGCTCCCTCTCTCGCTCCCCTTCTCTCTCTCCATCTCTCGCTCCCCCTCTCTCTTTCTGTCTCTCGCTCCCCCTCTCCATCTGCATCTCTCGCTCTCTCTCTCCGACCCTCGGTCTCCCCTCAATCTCCATCTCTCGCTCCCGTTCTCTCTCTCCCTCTCTCTCTCCCTCTCTCTCTCCCCCTCTCTCTCCCTCTCTCTGTCCCTCTCACTCTCACTCTCTCTCCCCGTCTCTAACTTCCCCTCTCCATCTCTCACTCCCCCTCTCTCTCTCCGTCTCTCGCTTCCCCCCCCTCTCTCCGTCTCTTGCGCCCCCTCTCTCTCTCCATCTCTCGCTCCCCCCTTTCACCATCTCTCGCTGCCTCTCTCTCTCTCTCCGTCTCTCGCTCCCCCTCTCTCTTTCTGTCTCTCGCTCCCCCTCTCCATCTGCATCTCTCGCTCTCTCTCTCCGACTCTCGGTCTCCCCTCAATCTCCATCTCTCGCTCTCGTTCTCTCTCTCCCTCTCTCTCTCCCTCTCTCTCTCCCCCTCTCTCTCCCTCTCTCTCTCCCTCTCACTCTCCCTCTCACTCCCCCTCTCGCTCCCCCTTTCTCGCTCCCCCTCTCTCTCTCCCCGTCTCTCACTTTCCCTCTCCATCTCTCACTCCCTCTCTCTCTCTCCGTCTCTCGCTTCCCCCTCTCTCTCCGTCTCTTGCTCCCCCTCTCTCTCTCCATCTCTCGCTCCCCCTCTCTTGCTCCCCCTCTCTCTCCCCGTCTCTCACTTCCCCTCTCCATCTCTCACTCCCCCTCTCACTCTCTCCGTCTCTTGCTCCCGCTCTCTCTCTCCATCACTCGCCCCCCCCTTTCACCATCTCTCGCTGCCTCTCTCTCTCTCTCCTTATCTCGCTCGCCCTCTCTCTGTCTCTCGCTCCCCCTCTCCCTCTCCGTCTCTCGCTACCCGTCTCTCTCTCTCTCTCTCCGTCTCTCGGTCCCTCCCATCTCTGTCTCTCGCTCCCCATCTCTCTCTTCATCTCTCGCTCCCCCTTTCTCTCTCTCTGTCTCTCACTCCCCCTCTCCGTCTGCGTCTCTCGCTCTCTCTCTCCGTCTCTCGCTCCCCCTCTCTCTCTCCGTCTCTCGATATCCATTTCTCTCTCTCCGTCTCTCGCTCCCACTCCCTCTCACCGTCTAGCGCTCCCTCTCTCTCTCTCCGTATCTCGCTCCCCTTCTCTCTCTCCATTTCTCGCTCGCCGTCTCTCACTGCCCCTCTCTCTCTCTCTCCATCTCTCGCTACCCCCACTCTCTCTGCGTCTCTCGCTCCCCGTCTCTCTCTGCCCCCTCTCTCCGTCTCTCTCACTTCCCCTCTCCGTCTCTCACTCCCCCTCTCTCTCTCCATCTCTCACTCCCCCTCTCTCTCTCCGTCTCTCGCTTCCCCTCTCTCGCTGCCCCCTCTCTCTCTCTCTCTTTCTCGCTCCCCCTCGTTCTCTCAGTCTCTGGCACCCCCCTCTCTCTCCGTCTCTCACTACATCTCTCTCTCTCTCTCTGCTTTTCGCTCCCTACCTTTCTCTCTGTCTCTCGCTCCCGCTCTCTCTTCGTCTCTCACAACTCCGCTCTCTCACCGTTTCTCGCAACTTTTCTCTCTCACTTCTTCTCTCACTCCCATCCCCTCTCTCCCTCTCCGTCTCTCGCAACTCC
The DNA here is from genome assembly GCF_044704955.1 of Pristiophorus japonicus. NCBI lineage: Eukaryota > Metazoa > Chordata > Chondrichthyes > Pristiophoridae > Pristiophorus > Pristiophorus japonicus. The sequence continues at coordinate 43,266 of NW_027254735.1, read as the reverse complement.
TCTCTCTCTCTCCATCTCTGGCTCCCACTTTTTCTCTCCGTCTCGCGCTCCCTCTCTCTCTCTCCGTCTCTCGCAACTCCTCTTTCTCTCTCCGTCTCTCGCTCCCACTCCCTCTCTCCGTCTCGCGCTCCATCTCTCTCTCCCTGTCTCTCCGTCTCTCGCTCCCCCTCTCTCTCTCCATCTCTCGCTCCCCCCTCTCTAGCTCTCCGCCTCTATCTCCGTCTCTCGCTCCCCCCTCTCTCTCCGTCTCTCACACCCCCTCTCTCTCTCTCCGTCTCAAAATAGCCCTCCCTCTCTCTCCGTGTCTCGCTCCCCCTCTCTGTGTCTCTCGCTCTCTCTCTCTCTCTCTCTCTCCTTCTCTCGCTCCCCCCTCTCTCGCCGTCTCTCGAAACCTCTTCTCTGTGCGTCTCTCGCCCACTCTCACTCTCTCCGTCTCTTGCTCCCCCTCTCTCTCTACCCCTCTCTCTCTCCATCTCTCGCACCCTCTCTCGCTCCCCTTCTCTCTCTCCATCTCTCGCTCCCCCTCTATCTCTCTGTCTCTCGCTCCCCCTCTCCATCTGCATCTCTCGCTCTCTCTCTCCGACTCTCGCTCCCCCCTCACTCTCCATCTCTCGCTCCCGTTCTCTCTCTCCATCTCGCTCTCCCTCTCTCTCTCCCCCTCTCTCTCCCTCTCTATCTCCCTCTCTCTCTCTCCCACTCTCTCCCACTCTCGCTCCCCCTCTCTCGCTCACCCGCTCTCTCTCCCCGTCTCTCACTTCCCCTCTCCATCTCTCACTCCCCCTTTCTCTCTCCGTCCCTCTCTTCCCCCCTCACTCTCCGTCTCCCGCTCCCGCTCTCTCTCGCTCTCTCTCTCCCTCTTCCTCTGCATCTCTCGATCCCTCTCTCTCTCTCCGTCTCTCGGTCTCTCGCTCCCCTTCTTTCTCTCCACCTCTCGCTCCCCGTCTCTCACTGCCCCTCTCTCTCTCTCCATCTCTCGCTCCCCCCTCTCTCTCTCTCACCCCCTCTCTCGGTCCCCCCGTCTCTCGCTCCCACCCTCTCTCTCCACTTCTCTCTCTCTCTGTCTCTCGCTACCCCTCTCTCTCTCCGTCTCTCGCACCCCCTCTCTCTCTCCATCTTTCACTCTCCGTCTCTCGCTTCCACTCTCACCATCTCTTCCTCACCCTCTCTCTCTCTCCGTCTCTCGCTCCCCCTCTCACTCTCACCGTCTCTCTCTCTATATCTCTCTCTCTCCCCCTCTCTCTCTCTCCGACTCTCTCTCTCCGTCTCTCACGCCCCCAACTCTCTCCGTCTCTCGCTCCCCCCCTCTCTCTTTCTCTTGCTCCCCTCTCTCTCTCTGTCTCTCACTCCCCCTCTCTCTCTCCATCACTCGCTCCCTCTCTCTCTCTCCGTCTCTCCGTCTCTCGCTCCCCTTCTTTCTCTCCATCTCTCGCTCCCCGTCTCTCACTGCACCTTTCTCTCTCTCTCCATCTCTCGCTCCCCCCTCTCTCTCTCTCACCCCCTCTCTCGGTCCCCGGGTCTCTCGCTCCCACCCTCTCTCTCCACTTCTCTCTTTCATCGTCTCTCGTTCCCCCGCTCTCACCTTCCGGCTTTCTCTCTCCATCTCTCGCTCCCCCTCTCCATCTGCGCCTCTCGCTCTCTCTCTCTGTCTCTCGCTCCCCCTCTCACTCTCCATCTCTCGCTCCCGCTTTCACTCTCCGACTCTCGCTCCCCCTCTCACTCTCCATCTCTCACTCCCCCTCTCTCTCTCCGTCTCTCGCTTCCCCTCTCTCGCTGCCCCCTCACTCACTCTGTCTCTCGCTCCCTCTCACTCCCTCTCTCTCTCTCTCTCTCGCTCCCCCTCGTTCTCTCCGTATCTGGCACCCCCCTCTCTCTCCGTCTCTCACTACATCTCTCTCTCTCTCTCCGTCTTTCGCTCCCTACCTTTCTCTCTGTCTCTCGCTCCCGCTCTCTCTTCATCTCTCACAACTCCTCTCTCTCCCCGTCTCTCGCAACTCTTCTCTCTCTCTCCGTCTCTCGCTCCCACTCCCTCTCTCCCTCTCCGTCTCTCGCAACTCCTCTCTCTCTCTCCGTCTCTCGCTCCCACTTTTTCTCTCCGTCTCGCGCTCCCTCTCTCTCTCTCCGTCTCTCGCAACTCCTCTTTCTCTCTCCATCTCTCACTCTCCGACTCTCGCTTCCCCTCTCACCATCTCTTGCTCACCCTCTCTCTCTCTCCGTCTCTCGCTCCCCCTCTCACTCTCACCGTCTCTCTCTCTCTCTCTCTCTCTCTCCCCCCTCTCTCTCTCTCCGCCTCTCTCTCCCCGTCTCGCACGCCCCCAACTCTCTCCGTCTCTCGCTCCCCCCCTCTCTCTGTCTCTTGCTCCCCTCTCTCTCTCTCCGTCTCTAGCTCCCCCTCTCTCTCCACGTCTCTCTCTCTCTCGCATCCCCTCACTCTCTCTCTCCGTCTCTCGCTACTGCTCTCTCTCTCTCCGTCTCTTGCTCCCCCTCTCTCTCTGTTTGTCTCGCTCTCTCTCTTTGTCTCTCGCTCCCGCTCTGTCTCCGTCTCTCGCTTCCTCTCTCTCTCTCTCTGCATCTCTCGCACCCCCTCGATCTCCATCCCTCGTTCCCCTCCTCTCTCACCCCCTCTCTCTCTCCATCTCTCACTCTCCGTATCTCGCTCCCCCTCACTCTCTGTCTCTCACTCCCTCTCTCACCGTCTCTCGCTCCCTCTCTCTCTCTCCGACTCTCGATCTCTCTCTCTCTCTCTCCTCCTTTCCCTCCCCCTCTCTCTCCCCCTCTCTCTCTCCGTCTCTCGCTCCCCCTCTCTCTCTCCGCCTCTCACTCCCCCTCTCTCGCTCTCTCCGTCTCTCGCTCCCTCTCTCTCTCTCTCCCAGTCTCTCGCTCCCTCTCTCTCTCCCTCTGTCCCTCGCTCGCCCTCTCACCGTCTCTCGCTACCCTTCTCTCTCTCCATCTGTCGCTCACCCTCTCTCTCTCCATCTCTCGCTCCCCCTCTCACTCGCCGTCTGCTGCACCCTCTCTCTCTCTCTCCGTCTTTAGCTCCCACTCTCTCTCTCAGTCTCTCGCCCTCTCTCCATCTCTCGCTCCCCCCTCTCTCTCCGTATCTCGCTCCCCCCCTCTCTCTCCGTCTCTCGCTCCCCCGCTCACTCTCGCTCTCTCGGTCTCTCTCTCCCCGTCTCCGTCTCTCACTCCCCCTCTCCGTCGTTCACTCCCCCTCTCCGTCTCTCACTCCCCATCTCCGTCTCTCTCTCTCCATCTCTCGCTCCCCCTCTCTCTCTCTCTCTCTCCATCTCACGCTTCCCCTCGTTCTCTCCATCTCTCGCATACCACTATCTCTCCGTCTCTCACTACACCTCTCTCGCTCCCCCTCTCTCGCTCCCTCCCTCCGTCTCTCGCACCCCCTCTCTCGCTCCATCTCTCGCTCTCCCTCTCTCTCTGCGTCTCTCGCTCCCCACCCTCTCTCTGTCTCGCACTCCCCCTCTCTCTCTCTCCGTCTCTCGCTTCCCCACGCTCTCTCCGTCTCTCGCTCCATCTCTCTCTCTCTCTCCATCTCTCGCTCCCCGTCGCTTTGTATTTGTATTTGAAAATAAGCGGGAAAGAGGTCATCATGTCACACAGCCCATACGCAAGCTCTCGCTAAAATCGCTATGTTTCTCCCTTGTGTAATTTGCCTTCTTTCAGATGTGGAATAGCAAAATCCCCCAGCAGTTTCTTCTCCTGTCAGGCAGTCCTCGAATCAGTGTGGCTTCAAGTTTCATGTAAAGCATTTTTTCTCACATGACATGAAATGCACAGTAAGATCGGGCAGCATGTTTGCACGCACACTCTCGCTTACACAGACAGAAACAAACTAAAATTCCTGCACCCTCCAAAGGCAGTTTTTGCAATTTGAAATTGAAATCAGTGATAGACAGCACATCCCTTTTAAACAGAGACAGAATGACCCGGGATTGATAGCACACCATTTTAGAGAGACAGAGAATGACCCCGGCTATCAGCGTATCACCTTAAGAGGGATACGGAAACAGAATGATCAAATATAGAGAATTGTGTAAAACTCAGCAGATCGTGCAGATTCTGTGGACGAAGATCCCGGGTTCACGTTCAGTCAGATGATCATTCCGATATTTTCGGAAAAATTTAAAGTTTACAGATTTTTTGTACAAAGATAGCGCCTGGAAAAAAATAGGCAGCGACGAGAGACAAAAGGGAATGTCTGTGATACAGGGGAGCTTCCGCGTGATTAAATAATAAATGGCACAATGCGAAAAGGCAAAGTGGGTGGTAAGCGGGCAATAAAGTAACAAAGAATGGTCCAGAGAAGGTGTTAGTGGGAACAGCAGAACCATTACCAGACAATGGGAGCGGTGCTTATGATCCGATACGTTGAACCTAATGTTGAGGCCAGAAGACTACAACATGTGTGAACGCCTTTTAATCAGACAACGCAGCTTGGCCACCCCTGATTGATTTCCTGTACGGTTTGAATTCTGCAGCCAAGGGACTAATTCAAAAGCCACCTTCTCACATCTTTTCGGCGCTACAGAAACAGGACGCACTCATATTCAGGGCAGAGTATGTTTCACGTTTAAGTGGAGATTGACGCTGAATGTATGCTTATCCCAATGGAGGTGAACTCATACATGCAGAAATGAAGATATATTGATCAATTATTGGCCGGAACCAACCACGGGTTTAGGTTGTCCAATGAAACACAGAGCCGAGTTCATCTGAGTTAATATAGTTTGTAAATAGCTGAGTCCGCAGCACTGATCATTGAGGGTCCACACTCGTTACCAGCTACTAATCTGAAAAAGTTAAATTAATCCTTTTCTTTGTTCTTTTCCATTAAGAAAACCTTTATCCATGCTGATATATTACCGCAATACCTGAGCACTTATCTTGTGTAATAACTGTCTATTTGGCATTTTTTGGAATGCCTTCTGGATCCTTCGGCTCCCCTTTATATATGATGCTCGTTACATCCTAAAAGCATTATAATAAATTTGTCAAAAACGATTTCCCTTTCATAAAACCAGATTTGCTCTGCTTGATATGATTTTCTACGTGTCCTGATTCAACTTGTTTAACAATGGATTCCAGCATTTTCCTCCAACATTGATATCAGTCTAACTGGCCAGTAGGTCTCTATTTTCTCTCCCCCACCTTTCTTGAGTAGCAGTGTTATATTTGCTCAATTCCATCCCAGAACAGCATCAGTAATCTACTGAAGTTTGGAAGATCAAACCCAATGCATCCATTATCTCTGCATCCAGCCCTTTTATAAACCAACATGTAGCCCGTCAGATCTAGGGGGGTTGTCGGCTATTAGTCCTATTCTTTGCCTTGTACTTTTTCTACTTCTATTCATTGCATTTAGTTCCTCGCCCTCATTCGACCCTTGTTTCTCCAAAATTTTTGGTCTGCTTTTTGTGTATTCAAATGTGAAGACTGGCACAAAATAGTTGTTCACCGTTTCTGCCATTTCCTTATACCTCAGAAAGCTTTCTCCTGTCTCAGCCTCTAAGGGACCAAAGATCACTTGTGCTGCTCCATTCCTTTTTACATTCTCGCAGAAGCTATTACAATCTGTTTTTATATTTCTTGCTAGTTTTCTCTCATATTCTATTTTTCCACATTTTATCAATTTGTGTGTCATTCTTTGCTGGTTTCTGAAATTCTCGCAATCCGCAGGCTTACGACCATTCTTCGCACTATTATAAGCATATTTCAATGTAATGCTATGCTTAACTTGCTTTGTTAGCCACGGATGGAACACTTTTTCCATTTAATTTTTCTTTCTCTTTCTGTCTTTGCTTCTGTCCGTGTAATAATGAGGGATAACTTGTCCTTCCGACCAGTTCCACCCTAGTTTATATCGGATTATACCCTGAAACTTTGTAACTGATGAAATCACCACATTCCGGGGTCCCAATTTGTCCCACAGCTCGTAGGCTGTATGTTCACATTGGGTATGATCAGCCTCCCTAGCTGGTTTGATCATTATTTCCCAATAAAGTTCCTATCGCTTCTTCCAGCTTTTGGGTCCAAACTTCAAACTCGTTTTCTAATTCTGCATTTCTATCATTCATCACTCGTGATCCGACTGCTACTACAGCTGATACGTACACCTGAGTTTGCAGGTGCTGTGGAATACATAACAGGTCCTGAGCCGTTATGAGGTGTGCCTTGAAAGTCTGCATTGTTTGGCTAATTACTTGTCCACATCAAGGTATTGCAATTTTTCCAGGCCTAGCTGTTTTCTAGATAAATGATTAGCTGTTCACTCATTTGTTGCAAACGAATGCAGCTAATCCGAACCACGGTCTGCCCTTTTCAAATCTGATTGCATTGTCATGCACCTTCTTTTGGATGAACCGCTGCAAATCTGCTTTATAATTACAGGACAAAATCGCCTTGACTAAATCCGTCCCACTCAACTTACCCAAGTGTTTCTCTAAGGCTATGTCATTTGTACAGTCAGAAATTCTGCGACATTACGAAAACTGGCATGTGTACAAATATCCCTGCACTCCCCAATGGCTGTCCTTCCTACAACGATGTACCAGCAAAATGGGTCAGCCTAGAATGTTTTTTAAACCCAAATGAACACCACCGTTTGGTCACACCAGATTTTGCTAGGGTTTCTGCATGCTTTCCCAATTGTTTGACGTGACTTCAATATGGCACAATATTATTTTATTATGTATTACACAAAGGTGAGCATTTATCAGTAGTTTACAGTATAGAACGAAAACGATATCACCCGTGCTGCCTCAGATATTTTTAGTTTCCTTTTGATAGGACTCTGAAAGAAACAATCCAACGCACCAAGGGTCTCTTCCACTTCACCCCGCCTGGAGTATCTTCTGTTCATTGGCCCTTAGTTTGAACTCATCCCAATCGAGGTGTTCTCTGTTCCTTGGCCTTTGCCTTGGAATCAAGCCGCTTGGGCTATTCTATGTTCATTGGCCCTTATCTTGTCTGTTCACATCCGGATCATCCTCCCGTGGGCCAGTACTGCCTGGTCCCTCTCCAGGGTCAGCCCTTGCTCCTGGTACTCTGCAGCCTAACTCTCATAAGTGGCCCTTTTATACTACTTTTCGAGGCGGTACGATGAGTCAATATTGACACAGGTACCAAAATTGGGATCTTTCCAAATGGTGGGATGGCCAATAGGGCGTCGAGTTTATTTCAGACGAAGGAAAAATGAGACGTCCCTCGCCATATCCATAACTTTGATGGACAAGTGGTGATTGACTCGTCCTCAAGATGCCGTATATTTATGGCTGAACAATTATCGGCCTACAAGAGGGGAAGACGGTTGTTCTGCCATTTTATCTGGGTCTTGCTTTTTCTCAAGTCCTTAACCAGCAACATTCAAACATGTGATCTCCTATTCTACTAATACTATCCTGTCGCAGGCTTCGTACTTCCAAGAACCAATTGTAAAGACAGTGCCTTATGTGGACTCAAGACCAGTTTGTTGATTCTCACATTGTATTAATTGCATGAAGTCAGAATGATTCTTTTTCTCAGTTTTTCATAGCTTGACACATTTTAGAGTTTAGCACTATTGTATACGTGTTCGATTAACATGAAAAGGATGAACATATAAAAAAAAGAAAAAGTTCTTTTTCAAAAATGCATGTGGTACATTGAATCTAAACGCATGTTTAAGTTTATAAGAACGGTCGACAATCAATTCGTAGTCATTAAGTACATTTCTAGCTAATGCAAAGGAGATTCAAAAAATACATATCCAATCCAGGTTTAACATATAGTGGAATGTTATTTCACAAATGTGCCTGTGATAAGTAGTGCTGCAGTAAATAGTGCAGACTGGAGCAAGAAACTCCCACTCCAGACATTTCCTCACAAATATCTGGGCTGAAAATCCAGTGAAATATAGAGGGAATGTTGCACTGTCGGCGGTGCCATCTTTCAGATGAGTGTTCTGTTCTCCGAGGAGGGCGTAGCGGTCCTATGGCACCATTTCTAAAAAGAGCAGGGGAGTTATCCAGCTGCACAAACCTATATTTATCCCGCAATCAATTTCTTGACGAACGGAGATGATCTTGTTATTGCAACATTGCTGTTTATGTGACCCGGCTGTGTACAAATTACCCGCAGCGTTTGCTACAAAACTACAGTGACGAAAGGTCAAAAATTATGTCATTGGCTGTAAAGCCATTTGCGACATCCGTTGGTTGTGAAAGACGCTATGTAAATTCAAATGTTTCTGTAAATGCGGGAAATATTGAGTTGGGGAGTAATTGAATGGTGGAGCATGTCCGAGCGTCTAAATGGCCTAGTCCTGTCCCTGCAATCCTCGGCCTCTATAATATCACAGAACATATCAACGTGAAACTATGGCAATGGATAATACTAGAAGATAATGAATAGAGCAGCGTCGTGAAACCCCACTGCAGCCCACAAAATCCATGGGGAGGTATATACGCAGAGAGATTCTGCTTCTCAACTGTCAGAAGCTATTCTAATACTGTACAGGTCCCTTGTCACAGTTAGCCCTCTGGAGACGGTTTCAACATCATCTCTAACGTTTGAAAATGTTAATTGGAGTGAAACGAAGCTTATTTCGAGCTCTTTTCTATGGCTACATTTTTCTACCCTAGTTTTTAGATTACTTTTATTCTAGGTGTTTGTGCAAATCCCGACTTCATGCCGTTCTAAAGATATACATTGATCATTCAATTGCAAGCCTCAACTTCGAGATTGAAAGGGATGATTGTCAAACACCGGGAGTGGGGTAACATTTGAAATTTGATTGGGAATTCGGGGAAATCACTTCATGCATCGACAGGAATGAACCGCGTCACATAACAGGAGGAAAACTGAATGTGAGCAATATATTAGGCCAGGGATTTGGGCAGTTTCACGTCAAACATTGTATTATTATTTTGGATATAATCAGTGCAGCAGAAACATTACTGTGAAGGGAGTTGACCCGCTGCCAAATGACTGGAAGTAATATCAATGCACCTGATCTTTCATGGTCCCACGAGAAATGTCCCACAATTATAAATGATGTTTTCTCTTTAGCTCTTTTCTCACAATTCGATGGATCTCTGTTTCCAGTGCCAATAGTCATCATCATTTCTCAGACAGAATGAGAGTTCCGTACATTGCCTATCCATTTTCCGTGTTACCACCAATTCTACAGGCAGTAATGATTTACTATCCGATTATAGCAGCCATTGGAATCCCCGGTAAGTGATTAAAAGCCGTTACTAAAGTTGTGAATAAATTTGGGATTAACTGCTTGAGCTCCCATCTCACGAATTGCCTTTTTGTAACGATCCTTCACAATTCAATTCAGATGCAGAAATTCAGTGACAATATTTCTCGCTCAACCTTGTTCATTGACTGATCATTTGGTGACTTTCAATTTTCTTTAACCCCCATAAAAGCCGCAATTATTTTCCCCCTGTAATGTCTTTCAAACTGGTTCCGTTTTATCTGAGAATCGTGTAATGAGTGATTCAATGGATTATTTTTATTCCGTTTTTCCATGCCTGCTCTCCTTTCCCGTAATACTCGGTAATATCTGACAGATTATATTTTACTCAACACTCAGCTTGATGTAAAATGTTCCATTGACTCCCGCTGTGGAGATAGGAAATGACAGCCGATCATGGACATATACCTGGGAATTCGGACAGTCAAGACCAGGATTTGTTCAGTCCCGTTAATCACAATCTACCCGCTGTTCTCGGTCTGGTTCCAGCAAAGTGCCGGATATTATGTCTTGTAATCACAATCCATGCCGAGTGTGGGATTGTGCTCCATGCAGGAACACAGATTCTCTCCCACATCTTCTCCACTGACCGGTGACCAGCCTGTTCGCAGACTCGCCTTCAACCTCCCAGCGGAGATTGTTCTGCCTTCAGCCGCTGGGAGGCAGCTGGTTTCTGTTACATCCATTCCTGCAGCGGTACAGGTCAGACCGGGAATCCGTGCTGTGAGAGCGCGATTGAAACAAGGCAGCGGCGCTCTATGCAGCTGTCCTGGGTTTGTCCACATTTAAAAACCTGTTTTAGATTCAATACCTGCATTTTGAGCAAAACACCGTCTCCATGCCGGGTCATGGTCCCTTTATACTAATCGGACACATTTATTGTTCAGACCAAACGCTTGCAGGGTGATAGAACATCGACTGTCCACTCAGTAAGCCTGTCCGCTCGGTGATCCACACACATTCACTTTAATTTCGCTTCAGATACTGAGAGATAGAGGAATTTCTTGTCACATTTACCCACCCGGTCTCCATATCCCTTTATCGCCTCTTCCTCTAGCCACGGACCCAATCTACTTTGAATTCTGACACCGTTTCTGCCTCAACCTCTATCCATGTAACTGAACTCCACCGCCTCCCCAATCCCTGCATAAAAAAGCTTCTCCCGCTCTCTCTTCTCTCTGTTCCATTGTCTTCTATTTCATCTAGTTTCTACAGCGCCTCGTTCTGCAATACACATCTACTGGAATCAGTCTGCTTCTATCTACCTTCTTCCATCTTGTCAATAATTTTAAACACATCTGTCATATCGCCCTGTAATCTGTGTCTGTATTACATTCCTCTACCTCACATTTACAGGTTATGTGGCAGAGCCCAGGGTATCGAACCAGTGTGTATTATCATCCAATGTACCACTGACTAACATTCCCACTTCAGTTGGGAAACTTAAATCTCACACTATGTCTCCTGAGTTCCCACCACCCTGTACTAATACATTGCCTTGCATGTTTGTGTTTGAAGAAATATGATCAGCATTAAAGTCCAATAATACGGCTGTTGTTTTTAACACTCTGCAGAGTCTGTTTGAAGAGGTTACTCAATGAGAACAGATTGAAGTGAGCTGTCTCACTGTCCCGCTGACTCTCACAAATCTCAGGGTCAATGCAGCCTAATGCTCCGACTGCAAGATTCGCCCCTGCATTATTAAGAGTATCTCTCATTATATCAGCTCACATGGTCCGTTGTAACATGTGCCGCATCAAGAGTCCCCATCATTTCCCAGAGATCAATACAGTTTGATTTATTGTATTACCATTTGCCGTGTTCCAGTTCTCGGCGTGGTAAGTGGTGCTCCCGGCTAACGTGCTTAGTTTGTGAAGCAAAAGCGCCAAATTGTTATTTCCATTCAATATTGTGTCAACTGAGGTAATTTTAACAATAAATATGATCAGTACTCGGTGCATTGTAATGTCTCTTCCCATCGTCTCAAATTGTATTACATTGTCAGTTAAGTCCCTGCTTTGATAATGTTTTTCATTCATTATTCATAAAAATGCGAACCCACGTTATTAGCGGTAATCTTACGACTTGGATCGATAGCTGGTTGCACAGAAGGAACAACAGAATAGGGATAAATGTTGAGCGAATTTTGGCTTTTATCACAAGGGGGAAGATATTTACAACTGAGGAAGTGCTGTTCTCGCTGTACAGAGACTTGGTCAGATCTCATTTGGAATATCTACGTTCAGTTTTGGCCAGCATATCGCAGGATAGATGGATTGGCCTTCGAGGGTTTTCTGCACAAGTTAACCAGACTGATACCACGATTTAAAGTATTCAAATATGAGAAAAGGTTTCATAACCTTGCCTTGTATTCCATTGTGTTTAGAAGGGTGAAACGTGATATAACCGAGCTATTTAAATAGATAAAGGTGTTCGATCGTGTAGAGGTACAGAAACTGTTTCCGATGGCGGATTAATCTAAACCAGAAGGCATTATCCTAAAATTGGAGCTCGGCCATTTAGGAGTGAAATCACTAAACACCTTCTCACACAAAGTTTAGTCGAAATCTTGCACTCGTTCTCCCAAAATCCTGTCAATTAATGGTCAATTGTCAATTTACAGAATCTGATCGATAGATCTGTTAAGGTCAGGGTATCAAGGAGTATTGAACCAAGAAGCTAATTGGAGTTAGGGTGCCGATCACCCATGGACTACTGGAATGGTGGAAAAGGCGTGTGGGGAAGAATGATCTAATCCTGCGTTCCGATATGTCAAGCACCAGAGTCATCATTTCTCCAATGAGATTTCCGGTAATCACAGGTCCAATTTCAGTGTATCTGAAAGTTCTACACGAACAAATGTCCGATGATATTATTGCAGCCCATAGAGTTTCCAGCACTCATTTTAACAGGTTACCGATTGCATAAATCCGTGTCTCGCTGTGTTACCTGGAGGGCCTGGTCATTGCTCTGTTGGTCCTGAGGTGATTATTTGTCAGATTTGGATCACTATCGGTAATTCCGAGAATATCTCTCCTCCATTTCCTCCACACTTTGCGAGATGTTTATTGATATTACAATGTTTTTGATTCTCCAACTCAAAATCTAACATTGTTTTACATGGAATGTCTCGGAGTAATGCGGTTCTAAGTGAGAATGAGCGCAGTATTATCACAGAGGGATGTCTTTGGAGTGTGAAATTGTTTTAGTTAATCGTTGGCAGCGTCAGGAACACCTCGCAAATGTTCTCCTCTTTGCATGCTCTGGGTTAATTATCTACCTGGCCTTTAAATGTAACAGCCGCGGCTCCCATCTGAATCAGAAGTTTTTGGGTTTAATACCCTGTCGAAAATCTAGTCTGACATTCGTATGACTTTCCCATGGCAGTTTTTACGAATAACGCAAATCTTAGCCAACTTTACCAACCAGATGTTGTTTTTGTGGACATTGCTGCAGCATATATATACATTTAGTTACATTACAAGATATGTTACGAAGTTGTAGAAACCAGTCTCCACCACATTCACCTTCAACAACAAGTGTGAGTAGATCATGGAATTATTTGTCTCAAAGATTGAGACCACCCAATCAGCTGCCTCTGCCACTTCTCTTCCTTCCTCTCGCGCAACGGGTCAAACGTCCTCTAAGTTTCCAGCCTGCCCTATCCATGAAGTCGCATCTCTCTCAAGTCTCTCCCTGATCTGCCACTCTTGACCTCTCCATGCTCATCTTGTCCATGAGACCCACTTCCTGCTCACTTGATCTTGATCCTATTCCCACCAAGCTGCTGACCAGCCAACTTCTTTTTCTGGCTCCCGTGTTCGCGGACATTGTTAATGGTGCTCTCAGCTCAGGTCCTCTCCTCTCCTTCAAATCTATCGTTATCACCCCTCACCTCAAAAAACAACGCTTTACCACACTGGGCTTGAAAGCTACTGCCCCCTCTCCAACCTTAATTTCCACTCCAAAGTCCTTGAACGTGTTGTCGCCTCCCGGAAATCCATATTTGAATCTCTTTATTCTGGTATCCACCATGCCACACCACCGAAACTGCTCTTATAAAACTCACAAATGACATCCTCTGTGACATTGCCAAAGATAAACATTCCCTCCTCATCATTCTCGACCAGTCCCAGCCTTTGATATGGTTCAGTACTCCATTTTCCACCAATGCCTCTCCCACTGGGTGGGAGTGCACCTGCCTGTTTCCATCCATATCTCCCTAATCGTAGCCAGAAAATCAATTGTATTCGCTTCTATTCTCACGATAAATCGTTGCATATCGTGTTCCTCGGGAATTTATCATTGGCCCCCTCCTGTTCTCCATTATATGCCGACATCATCCGAAAACACAGCTTCAGTTTCCACATGTAGGCTGCTGATACCTAGCTCTACCTCACCCCCACTTCTCTCGCGGCCTCCAATGTCTCTAAATTGGCAGACTGCTTGTCCGACATTCAGTACATGTTGAGCAGAAATGTTGTCCAATATTGCGAATATCGATGACATTTTCTTCGGGTCCCGCCACAAACTGAGTTCACTAACCAACGACTCGATTCCTCTCCCGTGCTTCTGTCTGTGACTGAACCAGACAGTTCGCAATCTCGCTATCCTATTAGAACTTGAAATAATCATCTGGCCATATATCTGCAGCATAACTAAATCCACCTGTTTCCACCTCCATAACATTGTCCGTCTCCGCCCCTGCCTCAGTTCCTCTGCTGCTGAAACCTCAATCCATGCCTTAATTACCTTTAGTTTACACAGCTCCAACACACTCCTGGCTGACCTGCTACATTCTACCCTATGTAAACTTGAGGTCATTCAAAACTCGCCAGTGCATGTCCAATCTCGCACGAAATCCCACCTGTGCTCGCTGAGCTACATTGATCCCGGTTCAACAATACCTCGATTCCAAAATTCTCATTCTGTGTACAAATCCCTCCATGGCCTCGTCCCTCCCTATCTCTGTAATCTGCTTTACCATCGCAACCACCCAATATGTCTGCGCTCCTCAAATTCTACCCTCTTGTGCATCCCTGATTATAACTGCTCAAACATTGGTGGCCATGCCTTCAGCTGTCCGAGCCCTGAGCTCTGGAACAGCCTTCCTAAATCCTCACCGCCTCTATACCTCCCTTTGTTCCTTGAAGACCGTGCTTAGCACCTCCCTCTGACCAAACTTTTGGTCATCGGTCGTAATTTATTCTTTTGTGGCTCGGTGCAAAATGTATTTGTTTTATCTTGTAACACTCCTGTGAAGCGCCTCGGGAAGTTTTATAAAGGCGCTATATAATTAGAAATTATTGTTGTTGTTGTAATAATGTTACAATTGTTGAATTAATTAAGTGATTAGACAAATACTGAACAGGGGACATGATTTTAGCAACTTTTATGCGGCTCTTTACGTCAGATACATAAATTACTGACTGATTTGGCCATTTGCAAAGCCCAGTCGGAAATATTATCTCCTCATATCTTCGCCATTATTTCATGCAGCTCACCAGTTAACAACTCTGTGGAGCACCGTCACCACACGGACTGCAGCGGTTCAAGGAGTCCCATCTCCGTCTTGTAAACAGCACAGGACGGCCCATTTCTTGTGTTTGATTCAGAGTTACTTTGTCCATTTTTCTCTGTAGATTTCCATTATACTTCTGTATCCATGGTAACCACACCCCACCCCACATACCACACACTCATACTTAACTATATTAATCATACATACCCATGTGATTTAATTTCCAGCTAAGACTGTATTGTCTAAAAACAGTTGAATGGGAATGCAGTTAATTATTTCTACACCAGCCGCCTTATCTTGCTCAGGATATCTTTTCAGTGCCGATGTTTCTTTTGTATATATAGTCTCTCTCTCGCTCTCTGCCTGTCTCTATTTCTTTACAAATGAACACGTGGAGCTCTTTACGTATAACAAGTTGGAACAACTGCTATATGTCGCACTATCCTGCACACCAAAGGAATCCGAATCAAACACTTCTGAGCATATCTTACATTGTTGATAGATTGCGCTGGAAGCTCAGGTACATATAATGTCCCACATCCGCTGGGATGTACTTCCCGCAAGTCTTTCTCACCAGAGAGACAGATTCTCCATGTTGCTATGTGCCAGATGTATACTAAAGATGGATTCTGCCAATTCAGAGCTAAGACCTTACCACAGAGCCTTTCTGAAGCTGAATCTCGGCAGGTATCTCCTGGGCTGGACTGCAGGCTCTATTGTCACTTGTACTGTATCTTTGCTTCGGTCTAGAGATCGCCACCCACAACTCCCTCTGAAGTTTGCTGCATTATTAGAGTCGTCAAAAGTGAGGTGAAGATTATGCCCTTTGTGCCATTGTGTACTTTGCAATGTATATTTTTCCTAGAATTACAGAAGAAGGTGTAAGATAAGGTTGTTTGTTCATGATCACATCTGAACATATCCCCCTTGTGGTTATTGTTAGAGTTTGTCCAGATGGGGGTTGCACTGGAGAAGACCCCAATGTAAAGACCTGCGATTTCGGCCAAAAGTCAGTTGATCAGATTAAATGTTTATCTTGTGGATTATAAACGTAACTGTTGCAACTTGTTTGAGTTCAAAAATACCAATTTCCCTATTATCGTGGTGTTTGACAGTAATTTGTCCAAAGGTCTTTACTCATAGCCTCCAGTCTGCGAATACAACATGAGAACTCTGAGCAATTTCGTACCCACACCTTGTATCCGCGCCCCTTTCCAGCCCACGGACCCAAACCCCGCACTTTATCTCAGCCTCGTTTATTCCCCTTTAGCATTCACTGCATTTCAACAGGCGTCATTCTCACCGCTCCTCAACCATCTCCCAATTTAGAATTGACCATTCATGACTTATTTTCAATTCGTTTTCTGTTAATTTCTTCTTCCGTCACTGAACTGCTAATTTTCGCAATTATCCATAACTCATTCTCACACTGTCTATTTATTCATACATTTAAATGGCCAGTAGATTACTCGGATCTCCGGTGGATTTCTACCCCACTTTTTGCGAAGTTGCAGTGGCAGAAGGGTAACAGCTCCGTGGAAATTTCCAGAGTCTATTTGCATCTTAAATAAACTTTGTGAAGTCGTTTATTTTCGCGTTTTTACCCCACAGTCACAGATATTTAACATTGCAATTGTATGTTAAAATCCTGTTCAGTTACACAATTCTAGCAGCGGTAAAGAGTTCAGTTCCAGTCCCCAGATCCTGCAGTAAAGTACATTTCACACCAAATCCTGTGTAACTGACTCCCTTGCTGTAACCTGACGGCTGATTCCCTGTTCCTGTGTGTTTCCCTTTTACAGCTAATGTGGTGACGATTGTAATCCTATCCCGGGGAAAGTGCGGTCTCTCCAGATGTATCACTCGCTACCTGGTGACCATGGCAGCGGCGGATCTACTGGTCATTATCACTGATGTGATACTGTTTCGGATTAATGATTATTTTTTCCCGACTACCTTCCTGTACATCACACCTGTGTGTTCTTTCCGTGCAGTGCTTATGCGTGCAGTCACCGATATTTCTGTCTGGTTAACAATCGCTTTCACTTTCGATCGTTTTGTTACCATTTGTTGCCAGAAGCTGAGGACTAAATATTGCACTGAGAAAACTGCATCCCTGGTTATAGGAACCGTGTGCCTGGTGTTCTGTATAAAAAACATCCCCTGGTTCTTTATATATGAAACCTACTATACAATCGACAATGTATCCTGGTTGTGTAATGCAAATCTCGAGTATTACACTGTAACTGCTTGGGTAGCATTTAGCTGGATTCACCGCTGTTTTACACCACTGCTCCCAATATTCCTGATACTGCTGCTCAATGCTCTGACTGTAGGATACATTTTGGCGGCCAGCAGAGTCCGCAGGAAGCTGAGGGGCAGCAGGAATGATGTGAATCACAATGATCCGGAGATGGAGAAGCGAAGGAAATCCATCACCTTACTCTTCGCTATATCCGCTAACTTCATACTGCTCTGGATGGCGTATGTGATATTTTTCTTATTAATGCGAATTGCAAACCACTATTATTCTACAGGTTACAATGACACGATGTATATTGCAGTCTATACCAGCTACATGCTGCTGCTTTTGAGTTGCTGTACAAATACGTGTATTTATGCAGTAACCCAGACTAAAATGGGTTGAAGTGTCCTCTGAGAATAATATTTAATTTAGTTCAGGAAAGAAAGATTCAGAGCATTTCCCAACATTAGATCTGCATTACATCACATATCGTACTATGAGTTATATTTTACCTGAACCTCAGCAGGCTACAACTCAGGCCCAGGCTTCTTCAGACATAACACTGGGCAATATCTGACAAGGCCTGCGGTTTCCTATGTAAGTGTCTGTGAACAAGGTCGAAGAACATTATGTAGACAGTGGGTTATAACAGCGGTGGCGGTTTAATTGGATGAAATCATGCTCCTGGATACAAAGAGACACAAGTCCCAGCATTGAGGTTTAGGATGTTGTGACCATGGAATGTTCATTGCCGGATGAACATCAGAACACGTGGGCTATCCAAGGGGAGTGTAAAAGGAGCATACGCCTTTTGATTTAATAGCTGAAGAATATCAGGAAGTGAATGATAACTGTGTTGGTTTTTTGTGTGTGGAAATGCCTGGAGAATAATAAACAGATCATTATATCAATCAGCATGTATTGTCTTTGAAATTTTACATTCTCCAGTTCACGAACAGATTCTCCATCACCTGCGGCTCTGTGGAATTTATTGGAAATGAAGTGATGCTGATTGCGGACGTGAGTCCATTGTCCTGGTGTCTGTGAACGGTGGTGTTTCCAGCAGCGAGTCCCTTTTCCCACTGTCTATGTACAATGGTGTTTGCAGAGTAACAACACCACTGGCAATGAGAACCACTAGCACGGTGTGTGGACAGCTGCAGACTCTTCTCAGGAAGAAATGACCCAGGTGGCCATAGCCTGCTGTCAGATATCTGTGACCGCAGGTCAGATTGGGCACTGTGACAGCAATGTGATTCTAACCTTGTGAGCAGCAAAATAGTGTCGCTTTCATCGAGCTCTAGTTCACCAAAAACATACTGAAGCTCACTTTCTGCAGCAAAACCCGCCATTGTCCTAACTCATTCGCTGCATATCCAGTAACAGGGACCAGTGATCCAGACCCAGCTGAAGTGTGTGTGAATGTGAGGCTCAGTGTGTGAGGGACCAGCCTCAGGGTCCACTGATCCAGACCCAGCTGAAGTGTGTGTGACTGTGAGGCTCAGTGTATGAGGGACCAGCCTCAGGGTCCAGTGACCCAGTCCCAGCTAAAATGTGTGTGACTGTGAGGCTCAGTGTCTGAGGGACCAGCCTCAGGGTCCAGTGATCCAGACCCAGCTGAAGTGTGTGTGAATGTGTGGCTCAGTGTGTGAGGGACCAGCATCTGGGTCCAGTGATCCAGACCCAGCTGAAGTGTGTGTGAATGTGAGGCACAGTGTGTGAGGGACCAGTCTCAGGGTACAGTGATGCAGACCGAGCTGAAGTGTGTGTGAATGTGAGGCTCAGTGTGTGAGGGACCAGTCTCATGTTCCAGTGATCCAGACCCAGCTGAAGTGTGTGTGAATGTGAGGCTCAGTGTGTGAGGGACCAGCCTAAGGGTCCAGTGATCCAGATCCAGCTGATGTGTGTGTGAATGTGAGACCCAGTGTGTGAGGAACCAGGCTCAGGGTCCGTGATCCAGACCCAGCTGAAGTGTGTGTGAATGTGAGGGTTCAGCGTGTGAGGGACCAGCCTCAGTGTCCAGTGATCCAGACCCAGCTGAAGTGTGTGTGGATGTGAGGCTCAGTGTGTGAGGGACCAGTCTCAGGGTCCAGTAATCCAGACCCAGCTGAAGTTTGTTTGAATGTGAGGCTCAGTGTGTGAGGGACCAGTCTCAGGGTCCAGTGATCCAGACCCAGCTGAAGTGTGTGTGAATGTAAGGGTTCAGTGTGTGAGGGACCAGCCTCAGGGTCCAGTGATCCAGACCCAGCTGAAGTGTGTGTGAATGTGAGGCTCAGTGTGTGAGGGACCAGACTCAGGGTCCAGTGATCCAGACCCAGCTGAAGTTTGTGTGAATGTGAGGCTCAGTGTGTGAGGTACCAGCCTCAGGGTCCAGTGATCCAGAACCAGCTGAAGTTTGTGTGAATGTAAGGCTCAGTGTCTGAGGGAACAGCCTCAGGGTCCAGTGATCAAGACCCAGCTGAAGTGTGTGTGAATGTAAGCCTCAGTATGTGAGGGACCAGCCTCAGGGTCCAGTGATCCAGACCCAGCTTTGGGCAACGCAGTTTAGGGAGGTTATGAAGGCGTTGTAGAGGGTGCCGAAAAGATTTACGAGAATGATTCCATTCATGAGGAACTTCAGTTACCTGGATAGATTGGAAAAGTTGGGATTGCAAAAGGGATAGAGTACAAAAGCAGAGAAGTCCTGCTACAACTGTACAGGGTATTGATGAGGCCATACCTGGAGTACTGCGTTCAGCTTTGGTCTCTTATTTAAGGAAGGATATACTTGCATTGGAGGCAGTTCCCAGAAGGTTCACGAGGTTGATTCCTGAGGTGAGGGGTTTGTCTTATGAAGAAAGGTTTGAGTAGTTTGGGCCTCTACACATTGGAGTTAAGAAGAATGAGGTGATCTTATTGAAACATAAAAGTTACTGAGGGGGCTTGACAAGGTGGATGCAGAGAGGATGTTCCCACTCATAGGGGAAACTAAAATCAGGGGGCATAGTTTCAGAGTAAGGGGTCGCCCATTTAAAACGGAGATGAGGAGGAATTTCTTCTCTTGAGGGTTATAAATATGTGGAATTCTCTGTCCCAGAGAGCTGTGGAAGACGGGACATTGAATATATTTAAAGCGGGGATAGGCAGATTTTTGAGCGATTCTGGGAGTAAAGGTTTATGGGGAGCGGGCAGCGAAGTGGAGCTGAGTCCATGATCAGATCAGCCACGATCTTATTGAATGGTGGAGCAGGCTCCAGGGTCCGTATGGCCTACTCCTGCTCCTATATTTTTTGTTCTAATGTTCTTCTTTCACTTTAGGTTACAGAAGTTCACTTTACAGGGTATTAAATGGGGAGGATTTGTCGACCAGTGGCTCGAACCAAACATCACATTCAGATCTGATGGAGTCACACGATACACCGAGACCTGAATATCTTCGGCCTTTGACCATCCAAGCAAAAAACACTGTTCACAGCGGGGAGAAACTATACACGTGCTGTATGTGTGGGCAAGGATTCAGCCGATCATCCAACCTGGAGAGACACAAGCTCAGTCACACTGGAGAAAAACCCTGTAAATGTGGAGTTTGTGGGAAATGTTTCAACTACCCTTCCCAGCTGGTAACACATCGGCGAGTTCACTCTGGGGAGAGGCCGTTCACCTCTCTGAGTGTGGGAAGGGATTCACTCAGTTATCCCACCTGCTGATGCACCAGTGAGTTCACTGGGGAGAGACCGTTCACCTCTCTGAGTGTCGGAAGGGAGTCACTCAGTTATCCCACCTGCTGATGCACCAGTGAGTTCACACTGGGGAGAGACCGTTCACCTCTCTGAGTGTGGGAAGGGATTCACTCAGTTTACCCACCTGCTGACACACCAGCGAGTTCACACTGGGGAGAGACTGTTCACCTCTGTGATTGTGGGAAGGGATTCACTCAGTTATCCCACCTGCTGATACACCAGCGAGTTCACACTGGGGAGAGGCCGTTCATCTCTCTGAGTGTGGGAAGGGATTCACTCAGTCATTGTGTCAGGCAGAGAATTCCGCAGGTTCACAATTCTCTGAGTGAGTTATGTATTCTGAAAGGTGAGGGGATTTAATGTCAGCTTTCCAGGCCCCTGTTTATTTTATCTTCTCTCTGATCCAATTATCTCTCAGTTCTGAAGAAAGACCTTGCCTGAATTGTGAAATGAAGCGAATGTTTCTCCAATGTTGGTATTACTGCAGTACTGATGTACACCAGCAGCTGGTGATATTGTACTGTAAAACTTTACTGACCTTTGCCCAGCTCACCATCCCCATATCCTGGCTGTCAGTGGTCTACAATGGGCTACAAGGGAAGGTTAAACACTCTGGGGTGAATTCTCAATTTTACCTCCCACAACTCGGGTGTGAGCGGATCGGCTCCAGGTTTACAGCCCGCACGGAGGAAATATGAACATTCAGCTCTTCAAAGCGAAGGTTTACAAACTCCGTGTCTCTGTGAAGAGAGATAGATTGTATATTTCCCATCACCAATGGTGCGTGGAGCTGATACCTGAGCAATGTATTCACTTTCAGAGCATAACTTATTGCTGCTTTTTAATACAAAGGAGCGGGGCAGTGATGTGAAAGGGCGGGGATGGATCTGCTGTCGGTGTTTACTTTTTATTAAAGTCTTCTCACATTTTATATTTGTATCGGTATATTTACAGTCTCACTGGGATTTACAATGTGTCATTTGTATTGCATTTTCTAACTTACGACCTCTGACCTCTGCTCCTGATCCTATCCGCGCGGGGTCAAGTTATTGTGAGGTCACGGATAATACAGGCCGAGAGAGAGAGACAGAGAGGGAGAGAGAGACAGACAGAGAGAGGGAAAGATAGAGAAAGGGAGAGACAGAGAGGGAGGGAGAGAGACATAGAGTGAGAGAGAAACAGAGAGGGAGAGAGGAAAGAGACAGACATAGAGAGAGACAGAGAGCGAGACAAAGAGTGAGAGACATGGAGAGAGAGAGACAGAAAGCGAGAGAGAGAGAGAGAGAGAGTGTGTGTGTCCCTACTCTTTCCCTCTTTCTGTATAGATTCTGGGTTTGATACAGGGCTATGGGGAGAGAGCGGGACAGTGGGTTTAGTTTGGGGATTGATACAGGGCTTTGGGGAGAAAGCGCAGCAGTGGGATTAGTCTGGGTTTGATACAGGGCTATGGGGAGAGAGCGGGACAGTGGGATTAGTTTGGGGATTGATACAGGGCTTTGGGGAGAGAGCGGGGCAATGGGATTAGTTTGGGTGAGATTGAACAGCCATTTTACATGAGAGATGTGATGACCATTTTACACCAGGACACGTGTTACAGAAACGGAGAGAGAGAGAGAGAGAGAGAGAGAGAGAGAGAGGAGAGAGAGAGAGAGAGAGAGAGAGAGAGAGAAGAGAGAGGGAGAGAGACAAGAGAGTGAGAGTGACAGAAATCGAGAGGGAGAGAGGCACAGAGAGAGAGAGATGGAGTCATGGAGAAAGAGACAGAGGGAGAGAGACAGATAGAGACAGAGAGAGAGAGAGAGAGAGAAAAAGAAAGACAGGGAGAGACTGATAGTGAGAGTCAGAGAGAGAGAAAAAGAGAGAGACAGATAGAGAGAGAGATAGAGTGGGATAGAACAAGGCAGAAACAGGGAGAGAGACAAAGAGAAACAAAGAGAGAGAGAGAGTGACAGAGAGAGAGAGAAAGAGAGAGAGATACAGAGCGAGTTGGAGAGAGAGAGAGTCAGAGAGAGAGTCACAAAAAATACAGAGCGAGAGAGATATATCGACAGACAGGTGGAGAGAGATAGAGCGAGAGCGTCAGAGAGACGGGGACAGAGAGAGAGAGAGAAAGACAAACTTACAGAGAGAAACAGAGAGACAGAGAGATAGAGAGAGCAATAGAGAGAGAGTGATGGAGAGAGAGAGACAGAGGGTAAGAGTGTGAGGCAGAGACAGACAGATAGAGAGTGAGAGACAGAGCGAGTGAGACAGAGAGAGGGAGAGACAGAGGGAAAGAGAGATATAGAGGCAGAGAGAGAGAGAGATAAAAAAGAGACAGATAGACAACGAGAGAAAGAGGAGATAGACACAGGGAGCGAGAGAGACAGATAGAGGGAGAGTGAGAGAGAGAGACAGGCAGAAAGACAGAGAGCGAGACAGAGAGTGAGAGACATAGAGAGAGAGAGGTAGAGATTGAAACAGGACTATGGGGAGAGCGCGGGGCAGTGGGATTAGTTTGAGGATTGATACAGGGCTATGGGGAGACACCGGGGCAGTGGGATTAGTTTGGGATTAATGCAGGGCTATGGGGAGAGAGCGGGGCAGTGGGATTAATTTTGGGATTGATACAGTGCTATGGGGAGAGAATGGGGCAGTGGGATTAGTTTGGGGATTAATGCAGGGCAATGGGGAGAGAGCGGGGCAGTGGGATTAATTTTCGGATTGTTACAGTGCTATGGGGAGAGAATGGGGCAGTGGGATTAGTTTGGGGATTGATACAGGGCTATGGGGAGAGAGCGGGGCAGTGGAATTAGTTTGGGGATTGATACAGGGCTATGGACCGAGAGCGGGGCAGTGGGATTAGTTTGGGGATTGATACAGGACTATGGGGAGAGAGCGGGGCAGTGGGATTAGTTTGGGGATTGAAACAGGACTATGGGGAGAGCGCGGGGCAGTGGGATTATTTTGGGAGAAATTGAGCAGCCATTTTACATGAGATGCGTAGTGACCATTTTACACCAGGACACGTGTCTGGATGATCTGTGAACAAACCTGGTTTGCCTGTCTGGGCTCGGGGATTTGTGTATTGGTCCCAGTCTCTGGGTCCTAAATATGTTTGAAGAGTTTGAAGTCAGTCACACCTTGTTGAAGCATTTCCTTCTTTCAGGGCATTGATGGTAAACAGCTTCAATCCTGTGTATCTGTGAGGGGGCGACACAATCGCATTTACACCTTATTCAAACCAAGAATGAATGTGTGTGTGTCTCTCTCTCTCTGAAAAGATTCTGGGATGGATACAGGGCTATGGGGAGAGAGCGGAGCAGTGGGATTAGTTTGGGGATTGATACAGGGCTATGGGGAGAGAGCGGGGCAGTGGGATTAGTTTGGGATTAATGCAGGGCTATGGGGAGAGAGCGGGGCAGTGGGATTAATTTTGGGATTGATACAGTGCTATGGGGAGAGAATGGGGCAGTGGGATTAGTTTGGGGATTGATACAGGGCTATGGGGAGAGAGCGGGGCAGTGGAATTAGGTTGGGGTTTGATACAGGGCTATGGACCGAGAGCGGGGCAGTGGGATTAGTTTGGGGATTGATACAGGACTATGGGGAGAGAGCGGGGCAGTGGGATTAGTTTGGGGATTGAAACAGGACTATGGGGAGAGCGCGGGGCAGTGGAATTATTTTGGGAGAAATTGAGCAGCCATTTTACATGAGATGCGTAGTGACCATTTTACACCAGGACACGTGTCTGGATGATCTGTGAACAAACCTGGTTTGCCTGTCTGGGCTCGGGGCTTTGTGTATTGGTCCCAGTCTCTGGGTCCTTAATATGTTTGAAGAGTTTGAAGTCAGTCACACCTTGTTGAAGCATTTCCTTCTTTCAGGGCATTGATGGTAAACAGCTTCAATCCTGTGTATCTGTGAGGGGGCGACACAATCGAATTTACATCTTATTCAAACCAACAAGACTTGCTTCTCCATTTCCTGCCCTGCGAAGATATCACACTGTTCCACAATGCAGCATTGTATGAATCAGCCTTTGATCCCATATACTGGTCAATCTGAAACATTCAAAGATTTCAGATGGAGAAACCAGATTTACCCCACACATTCCAACCCACAATTGGATGGTTAGCAAATCAAAAATGTCCCAGAAATGTGATTTTTTGCTGTGGGTTTAAACAGCCAGACTGCAATATGTCAGGGTACTTTTCAATCAAGGAAACATCAGAATGGGAATGAGAGACAGGGAGAGAAAAAAAGAGAGGTGGACAGGGAGAAGCATTGAGAGAATTAGGGATAGAGAGAGCGTGTTGGCAGAAAAGAGAAAGAGAGAGATCGCAAATGGACAGCAGCAAAGACAGAGGAAAAAGTGAAACAGATAGATGGACAGATAGAAATTGGGAGCGAGGGAGAGAGTGAGGGACAGAGATAGGAGAGGGAGAGAGAGACAGGGAGACTGAAAGAGAGAGCGAGAGAGAGAGAGGGTGGGAGACAGAGAGAGACTGAGAGAGAGAGATAGAGAGATAGAGAGACAGAGATATATAGAGAGGCAGAGGAGAGAGAGAGAGACATAGAGAGAGTGACAGAGAGAGAGACAGATAGAGAGAGACAGAGGGAAAGAGAGAATGAAAGAAAGACAGAGAGAGCGAATGAATCTGAGAGAGAGATTCAGAGAGAGAGTAAAACAGAGAGAGACAGATAGACATAGAAAGGTAGAAACATAGAAATTAGGTGCTGGAGTAGGCCATTTTGCCCTTCGAGCCTGCACCACCATTCAATAAGATCATGTCTGATCATTCCCTCAGTACCCCTTTCCTGCATTCGCTCCATAACCCTTGATCCCTTTGGCTGTAAGGGACATATCCGACTGCCTTTTGAATATATCCAATGAACTGGCATCGACATCTCTCTGCGTTAGAGAATAAATAGAGACAGAGAGAGCGATAGAGAGAGAGAGAGAGAGAGAGAGAGAGAGGGAAATACAGATAGAGAAAAACAGAGTCACAGATAGACAATGCAAGAGAGAGAGACAGAGAGAGAGAAAGAGAGAGAGAGTGAGCGAGAAAGAGAGACAGCGAGGGAGATAGACATACAGAGGGACACAGAGAAAGTGAGAGAGAGAGACAGAGAGAGTATTTGCGCGTGCATGCGTGCGTGTGTGCAGCCATTTTACATGAGATGTGTGGTGACCACTTTACACCAGGAAATGTGCTACAGAGAAAGAGAGAGGCAGAGACAGACAGAGATGAGAGAGAAGACAGTCATAGAGAGAGAGAGAGAGAGAGAGAGAGAGAGAGAGAGAGAGAGAGAGACAAGACAGTGAGAGTGACAGAAATAGAGAGGGAGAGAAAGAGAGAGACATAGAGAAAGTGTCAGAGGGAGAGAGACTGATAGAGCTAGAGAGAGAGCGAGAGAGTGAGAAAGACAGGGAGAGACTGAGAGTGAGAGTCAGAGAGAGAGAAAAAAACAGAGACACAGTTAGACAGAGAAACAAAAATAGAAAGACAGAGACAGAGACAGAGACAGAGAGAAAGATAGAGAGATACAGAGCAAGATTGAGAGAGAGAGAGTCAGAGAGAGAGACACAAAATATACAGAGCGAGAGGGAGAGTGAGGCAGACAGATAGAGAGAGACAGAGAGAGAGACTCAGAGAGAGGGGAACAGAGAGACAGAGAGAGCGAGAGAGAGAGAGAGAGGCAAACTTATAGAGAGATACAGAGAGAGAAACAGAGAGATAGAGTGATGGAGAGAGAAAGAGACAGAGATCGGCAGAGAGAGAGAGCTAGAGAGGGAGACTCAGAGAGAAAGGGACAGAGAGAGAGACAGAGAGAGAGAGAGTGACAGATAGAGAGAGAGAGACAGAGGAAAAGAAAGTGAGGCAGAGACAGACAGAGAGAGAGTGAGAGACAGAGCGAGTGAGACAGAGAGAGAGAGACACAGAGGGAAAGACA
This sequence comes from Pristiophorus japonicus, assembly GCF_044704955.1. Classification (NCBI taxonomy): domain Eukaryota; kingdom Metazoa; phylum Chordata; class Chondrichthyes; family Pristiophoridae; genus Pristiophorus; species Pristiophorus japonicus. The sequence goes on along the minus strand of NW_027254735.1, from coordinate 16,591 downwards.
GATATAGAGGCAGAGAGAGAGAGAGAGAGAGAGAGAGAGAGAAAAGAGACAGATAGACAAAGGAAGAGAGATAGAGATAGACACAGGGAGCGAGAGAGACAGATAGAGGGAGAGCGAGAGAGAGAGAGACAAAGAGGCAGAAAGACAGAGAGAGAGAGACAGACACAGAGAGATAGACAGACAGAGAGAGGGAGAGAGAGACAGAGAGAGAGATAGACAGAGAGCGAGACAGAGAGTGAGAGACATAGAGAGAGAGAGACAGAGAGGTCGAGAGTGACAGTAAAGGAGAGAGACAGAGAGCGAGAGACAGAGAGAGAGAAACAGAGAGATAGAGAGCGACAGAGTGAGTGCGTGTGTGTCTCTCTGTATAGATTCTCGGTTTAATTCAGGGCTATGAGGAGAGAACAAGGCAGTGGAATTAGTTTGGGGATTGATGCAGGGCTATGGGGAGAGAGCGGGGCAGTGGGATTAGTTTGGGGATTGATACAGGGCTATGGGGAGAGAGCGGGGCACTGGGATTAGTTTTGGGATTGATACAGGGCTATGGGGAGAGAGCGGGGCAGTGGGATTAGTATGGGGATTGAAAATGGACGATGGGGAGAGAGCAGGGCTGTGGGATTAGTTTTGTAATTGATACAGCACTATGGTGAGAGAGCGGGGCATTGGGATTAGTTTGGGGATTGATACAGGCTATGGGGAGAGAGCGGGGCAGTAGGATTAGTTTGGGGATTGATATCGGGCTATCGGGAGAGAGCGGGGCAGTGGGATTAGTTTGGGGATTCATACAGGGCTGTGGGGAAAGACGGGGGAATGGGATTAGTTTGGGGATTGATACACGGCTATGGGGAGAGAGCGGGGCAGTGGGATTAGTTTAGGGATTGAAACAGGGCTATGGGGAGAGAGCGGGGCAGTGGGATTAGTTTGGGGATTGAAACAGGACTATGGGGAGAGACTGGGGCGGTGGGATTAGTTTGGGGATTGATACAGGGCTATGGGGAGAGAGCGGGGCAGTGGGATTAGTTTCATGATTCATGCAGGTCGATGTGGAGTGACTGGGGCGGTGGGATTAGTGTGCGGATTGATACAGGGCTATGGGGAGTGAGTGGAGCAGTGGGATTAGTTTGGAGATTGATACAGGACTATGGGGAGAGAGCGGGGCAGTGGGATTAGTTTGGGATTGATACAGGACTATGGGGAGAGAGCGGGGCAGTGGGATTAGTTTGGGATTGATACAGGACTATGGGGAGAGAGCGGGGAAGTGGGATTAGTTTGGGTGAGATTGAGCAGCCATTTTACATGAGATGCGTGGTGACCATTTTACACCAGGACACGTGTCTGGGTGATCTGTGAACAAACCTGGTTTGCCTGTCTGGGCTAGGGGCTTTGTGTATTGGTCCCAGTCTCTGGGTCCTTAATATGTTTGAAGTGTTTGAAGTCAGTCACACCATGTTGAACCATTTCACTCTTTCAGGGCATTATGGTAAACAGCTTCAATCCTGTGCATCTGTGAGGGGGCGACACAATCGAATTTACACCTTATTCAAACCAACAAAACGTGCTTCTCCATTTCCTGCCCTGTGAAGATATCCCA
>NW_027254735.1:0-10000 GCF_044704955.1 Pristiophorus japonicus | reverse complement strand
ATGTGGTGTATTTAGATTTCCAAAAGGCATTCGATAAGGTGCCACACAAAAGGTTACTGCAGAAGATAAAGGTACGCCGAGTCAGCGGAAATGTATTAGCATGGATAGAGAATTGGCTGGCGAACAGAAAGCAGAGAGTCGGGATAAATGGGTCCTTTTCAGGTTGGAAATCGGTAGTTAGTGGTGTGCCACAGGGATCGGTGCTGGGACCACAACTATTTACAATATACATAGATGACCTTCAAGAGGGGACAAAGAGTAGTGTAACAAAATTTGCAGATGACACAAAGATTAGTGGGAAAGCGGGTTGTGTAGAGGAAACAGAGAGGCTGCAACGAGATTTAGATAGGTTAAGCGAATGGGCGAAGGTTTGGCAGATGTAATACAATGTCGGAAAGTGTGAGGTCGTCCACCTTGGGAAAAAAAACAGTAAAAGGGAATATTATTTGAATGGGGAGAAATTACAACATGCTGCGGTGCAGAGGGACCTGGGGGTCCTTGTGCATGATCACAAAAAGTTAGTTTGCAGGTGAAGCAGGTGACCAGGAAGGCGAATGGGATGTTGGTCTTCATTACGAGAGGGATTGAGTACAAAAGCAGGGAGGTTCTGCTGCAACTGTATAGGGTATTGGTGAGGCCGCACCTGGAGTACTGCATGCAGTTTTGATCACCTTACTTAAGGAAGGATATATTAGCTTTGGAAGGGGTATAGAGACGATTCACTAGGCTGATTCCGGAGATGAGGGTGTTACCTTATGATGATAGATTGAGCAGATTGGGTCTTTACTAGTTGGAGTTCAGAAGGATGAGGGGTGATCTTATAGAAACATTTAAAATAATGTAAGGGATAGACAAGATCGAGGCAGAGAGGTTGTTCCCACTGGTCGGGGAGACTGGAACTAGGGGCACAGCCACAAAATAAGGGGGAGCCAATTTAAAACCGAGTTGAGAAGGAATTTCTTCTCCCAGAGGGTTGAGAATCTGTGGAATTCTCTGCCCAAGGAAGCAGTTGAGGCTAGCTCATTGAATGTATTCAAGTCGCAGATAGATAGATTTTTAACCAATAAGATAATTAAGGGTTATGGGGAGCGGGCGGGTAAGTGGAGCTGAGTCCACGGCCAGATCAGCCATGATCTTCTTGAATGGCGCAGCAGGCTTGAGGGGCGAGATGGCCTACTCCTGTTCCTAATTCTTATGTTCTTATGTTCTCTCCGTCTCTCGCTCCCCCTCTCTCTCTCTCTCGCTCCCCTCTCTCTCACCGTCTCTCGCACCCCATCTCCGTCTCTCGCTACCCCTCTCGCTCCGTCTCTCGCCACCCCCACCCTCTCTCTCTCTGTCTCTCGCTCCCCCTCTCTCTCTCCGTCTCTCGCACACCCTCTCTCTCTCCGTCTCACCCTCTCTCCTTCTCTCGCTCCCCCTCACTCTCTCTCTCTCGGTTTCTCGCTGCCCCTCTCTCTCTCCCCATCTCTCGCTCCCCCTCTATCCGTTTCTCGCTCACCCTCTCTCTCTCTCCCTCTCTCTCTCTCTCTCTCCGTCTCTCGATCCCCGTCATTCTCTCTCCGTCTCTCGCACCCCCTCTCTCTCCGTCTCAACCTCTCTCCTTCTCTCGCTCCCCCTCTCTCCGTCTCTCGCTCAAACCTCTCTTGCTCTACCTCTCTCTCTCTCTCTCTCTCTCCGTCTCTCGATCCCCGTCATTCTCTCTCCATTTCTGGCACCCCCTCTCTCTCCGTCTCTCCCTCCCCCTCTCTCTCCGTCTCCCCTCCCCCTCTCTCTCTTCGTCTCTCGCTCCCCCTCTCTCTCTCCTTCTCTCGCTCTTCCTCTCCCTCTCTCCGTCTCTGGCTTCCGCTCTCTCTCTCGCTCCCCCTCTCACCGTCTCTCGCTCCCACTCTCTCTCTTGCTCCCCCTCTCTCTCTCTGTCTCTCGCTCCCCGTCTCGCTCTCCCTGTCTCTTGCTCCCCCTCTCTCTCTCCGCCTGTCACTTCCCCTCTCTCTCTCCGTCTCTCGCTCCCCCTCTCAATCTCCGTCTCTCGCTCCCCATCTCTCTCTCCTGCTCACTCCCCCTCTCTCTCTCCGTCTCTCGCTCTCCCTCTCTCTCTGTCTCCCTTACCATCTCTCGCTACCCCTCTCTCGCTGCCTCTCTCCGTCACTCCCTTCCACTCTATCGACCCCCCTTTCGCTCTATCTCTCGCTCCCCCGCTCTTTCTACCCGTCTCTCGCTCCACCTCTCTCTCTGTGTCTCACGCAACCCCTCTCTCTCCGTCTCTCGCTCCCCCCCCCTCTCTCTCTCTCTCTGTATCTCGCTCCCCCACTCTCTCTCCGTATCTCGCTCCCCCTCTCTTTCTCCGTATCTCGCTCTCCCTCTCTCTCTCCGTATATCGCTCCCCCTCTCTCTCCGTCTCTCATTCCCCCTCTCTTTCTCTGTCTCTCGCTCCACCTCTCTTTCTCCGTCTCTCGCTCCACCTCTCCTTCTCCATCTCTCGCTCGCCCTCTCTCTCTCTCCATCTCTCGCTCCCGCTCTCTCGCTCTCTGCGTCTCTCGCTCCCCCTCTCTCTCCTTCCCTCGCTCCCATTTTCTCTCTCCGTCTCTCGCTCCCCCTCACTCTCACCCCCTCGCTGTCTCTCCCCGAATCTCGCCGACCCTCACTCTCTCCGTCTCTTGATCCCCCTCTCTCGCTCTCTCCGTCTCTCGCTCCCTCTCTCTCTCTCCGTCTCTCACTCCACCTCTCTCTCTCTCTCCGTCTCTCGCTACCCCTCTCTCTCTCTCCATCTCTCGCTCCCCCTCTCACGCTCACCGTCTCTCGCTCCCCCTCTCTCGCTCTCTCCATCTCTCCATCTCTCGCTCACTCTCTCTCTCTCCCAGTCTCTCGCTCCCTCTCTCTCCCTCTGTCTCTCGCTTGCCCTCTCACCGTCTCTCGCTACCCCTCTCTCTCCATCTCTCTCTCCCTCTCTCTCTCTCCATCTCTCGCACCCCCTCTCTCGCTCACCGTCTCTCGCTCCCCCTCTCTCGCTCCCCCTCTCTCGCTCTCTCCATCTCTCCATCTCACGCTCCCTCTCTCTCTCTCCCAGTCTCTCGCTCCCTCTCTTTCCCTCTGTCTCTCGCTTGCCCTCTCACCGTCTGTCGCTCCCTCTCTCTCTCTCTCCATCTCTAGCTCCCCCTCTCTCCCTCCATCTCTCGCTCCCTCTCTCTCTCGCTCCCCCCACTCTCACCTAATCTCTCTCTCCGTCTCTCGTTCCCCCGCTCTCTTTTTCCGGCTCTCTCTCTCCGTCTCTCGATCCCCGTCTCTCTCTCTGTCTCTCGCTCTCCCTCTCCATCTCTCGCTCCCCCCTCTCTCTCCGTCTCTTGCTCCCCCTCTCTCTCTCCATCTCTCGCTCCCCCTCTCTCGCTCCCCCTCTCTCTCTCCGTCTCTCGCTCCCCTTTTCACTCTCCGACTCTCGCTCCCCCTCTCACTCTCCGTCTCTCGCTCCCCCTCTCACTCTCTCCATCTCTCGCTCCCGCTCTCTCTCTCCATCACTCGCTACCCCTGTCTCTCTCTCTCTCTCCGTCTCTCGCTCGCCCCCTATCTCTGTCTCTCGCTCCCCCTCTCTCTCTTCGTCTCTCGCTCCCCTCTCTCTCTCTCCTTCTCTCGATCCCCCTCTCACTCTTTGTCTGTCGCACTCTCTCTCTCCGTCTCTAGCTCCCCCTCTCTCCCTACACCTCTCTCTCTCCATCTCTCGCTCCCTCTCTCTCTCTCCGTCCCTCGCTCCCCTTCTCACTCTCCGTCTCTCGCTCTCCCCTCTCTCACCCACTCTCTCTCCATCTCTCGTTCCCCCGCTCTCTCTTTCCGGCTCTCTTTCTCCGTCTCTCGCTCCCCCTCTGCATCTGCATCTCTCGCTCTCTCTCTCCGTCTCTCGCTCCCCCTCTCCATCTGCATCTCTCGCTCTCTCTCTCCGTCTCTCGCTCTCCCCTCTCTCACCCATTCTCTCTCCATCTCTCGTTCCCCCGCTCTCTCTTTCCGGCTCTCTCTCGCCGTCTCTCGCTCCCCCTCTCCATCTGCGTCTCTCGCTCTCTCTCTCCGTCTCTCGCTCCCCCTCTCAGTCTCCGTCTCTCGCTCCCACTTTCACTCTCCGACTCTCGCTCCCCATCTCACTCTCTGTCTCTCGCTCCCCCTCTCACTCTCCGTCTCTCGCTCCCCCTCTCACTCTCTCCGTCTCTCGTTCCCGCTCTCTCTCTCCATCACTCGCCCCCCCTTTCTCCGTCTCTCGCTGCCTCTCTCTTTCTCTCCGTCTCTCGCTCACCCTCTCTCTCTCTGTCTCTCTCTCCCCAGCTCCCTCTCCGACTCTCGCTACCCCTCTCTCTCTCTCTCTCTCCGTCTCTTGCTCCCCCCTATCTCTATCTCTCGCTCCCCCTCACTCTCACCCCCTCGCTATCTCTCTCCGATTCTCGTCCACCCTCACTCTCTCCATCTCTCGCTCCCGCTCTCTCTCTCCATCACTCGCTACCCCTGTCTCTCTCTCTCTCTCCGTCTCTCGCTCGCCTCCTATCTCTGTCTCTCGCTCCCCCTCTCTCTCTTCGTCTCTCGCTCCCCTCTCTCTCTCTCCTTCTCTCGATCCCCCTCTCACTCTTTGTCTGTCGCACTCTCTCTCTCAGTCTCTAGCTCCCCCTCTCTCCCTACACCTCTCTCTCTCCATCTCTCGCTCCCTCTCTCTCTCTCCGTCCCTCGCTCCCCTTCTCACTCTCCGTCTCTCGCTCTCCCCTCTCTCACCCACTCTCTCTCCATCTCTCGTTCCCCCGCTCTCTCTTTCCGGCTCTCTTTCTCCGTCTCTCGCTCCCCCTCTGCATCTGCGTCTCTCGCTCTCTCTCTCCGTCTCTCGCTCCCCCTCTCCATCTGCATCTCTCGCTCTCTCTCTCCGTCTCTCGCTCTCCCCTCTCTCACCCATTCTCTCTCCATCTCTCGTTCCCCCGCTCTCTCTTTCCGGCTCTCTCTCTCCGTCTCTCGCTCCCCCTCTCCATCTGCGTCTCTCGGTCTCTCTCTCCGTCTCTCGCTCCCCCTCTCAGTCTCCGTCTCTCGCTCCCACTTTCACTCTCCGACTCTCGCTCCCCATCTCACTCTCTGTCTCTCGCTCCCCCTCTCACTCTCCGTCTCTCGCTCCCCCTCTCACTCTCTCCGTCTCTCGTTCCCGCTCTCTATCTCCATCACTCGCCCCCCCCTTTCTCCATCTCTCGCTGCCTCTCTCTCTCTCTCCGTCTCTCGCTCACCCTCTCTCTCTCTGTCTCTCTCTCCCCATCTCCCTCTCCGACTCTCGCTACCCCTCTCTCTCTCTCTCTCTCCATCTCTCGCTCCCCCCCTATCTCTATCTCTCGCTCCCCCTCACTCTCACCCCCTCGCTATCTCTCTCCGATTCTCGTCCACCCTCACTCTCTCCGTCTCTTGCTCCCACTCCCTCTCTCCATCTCTCACTCTCCGTCTCTCGCTCCCCCTCTCTCTATCTCCGTCTATCGCTTTCCCTCTCTCTCCGTCTCTCGCTCCCTCTCTCTCTCTCTTCTCCTTTCCCTCCCCCTCTCTCTCGCCATCTCTCGCTCCCCCTTTCTCTCTCCGTCTCTCGCTCCACCACTCTCACTCTCTCTCCATCTCTCGCTACCCCTGTCTCCATCTCTCCATCTCTCGCTCCCTCTGTCTCTCTCGCAGTCACTCGCCCCCTCTCTCTCCCTCTCTCTCTCGCTACCCCTCTCTTTCCGTCTCTCGCTCCCCCTCTCACTCTCCGTCTGTCGCTCCCTCTCTCTCTCTCTCTCTCCGTCTCTGGCTCCCCCTCTCTCCCTCCATCTCTCGCACCCTCCCTCTCTCGCTCCCCCCCTCTCACCTAAACTCTCTCTCCGTCTCTCGTTCCCCCGCTCTCTTTTTCCGGCTCTCTCTCTTCATCTCTCGCACCCCTCTCTCTCTCTACTCTCGGTCGCTCGCTCCATCTCTCGCTCCCCCCTCTCTCTCCGTCTCTTGCTCATGCTCTCTCTCTCCATCTCTCGCTCTCCCTCTCTCGCTCCCACTCTCTCTCTCCGTATCTCACTTCTCATCTCCGGCTATCACTCCCCATCTCTCTCTCCGTCTCTCACTCCCCCTCTCTCTCTCCGTCTCTCGCTTCCGCTCTCTCGCTCCCCCTCTCTCTCTCTCTCTCTCGCGCTCACTCTCTCTCTCTCTCTCTCCATCTCTCACTCCCCCTCGTTCTCTCTGTCTCTCGCACCCCCTCTCTCTCCGTCTCTCACGGCACCTCTCTCCCATCGTCGCTCTCTCCCCCTCTCTCTCTCTCTCTCCGTCTCTCGCTTCCCCTCTCCCTCTCTCGCTCCCCATCTCTCGCTCTCTCCCCGTCTCTCGCTCCCTCTCTCCGTCTCTTTCCCCCCCTCTCTCACTCCATCTCTCGCTTCCCCTCTCTCTCTCCCCCGCTATCTCACTCTCCATCTCTCACTCGCCATCTCTCACTCTCCATCTCTCACTCTCCATCTCTCACTCTCCATCTCTCACTCCCTCTGTGTCTCTCGCTCCTTCCCTCTCTCTCTCCCAGTCTCTCGCTCCCTCTCTCTCCGTCTCTCGCTCCCCCTCTCTCTCTCCATCTCTCGCTCCCCCTCTCACCGTCTCTCGCTACCCCTCTCTCTCTCTCTGTCTCTTGCTCCCGCTCTCACTCACCCTTTCTCTCTCCATTTCTCGCTCCCTCTCTCTCTCTCCGTCCCTCGCTCCCCTTCTCTCTCTACGTCTCTCGCTCTCCCCTCTCTCATTCTCTCTCTCTCCGTCTCTCGCTCTCCCCTCTCTCACTCACTCTCTCTCCGTCTCTCGTTCCCCCGCTCTCTCTTTCCGGCTATCTCTCTCCGTCTCTCGCTCCCCCTCTCACTCTCCATCTCTCGCTCCCCCTTTCACTCTCCGACTCTCGCTCCCCCTCTCACCCTCCATCTCTCGCTACCCCTCTCACTCTCCGTCTCTCACTCCCCCTCTCACTCTCTCCGTCTCTCGCTCCCGCTCTCTCTCTCCATCACTCGCCCCTCCCCCTTCACCGTCTCTCGCTGCCTCTCTCTCTCTCTCTCCGTCTCTCGCTCGCCCTCTCTCTTTCTCTCTCTCCCCCTCTCCCTCTCCGTCTCTCGCTACCCCTCTCTCTCTCTCTCTCTCTCCGTCTCTCAGTCCCCCCCATCTCAGTCTCTTGCTCCCCCTCTCTCTCTTCGTCTCTCGCTCCCCCACTCTCTCTCTCCGTCTCTCACTCCCCCTCTCCCTCTGCGTCTCTCGCGCTCTCTCTCCGTCTCTCGCTCCCCATCTCTCTCTCCGTCTCTCGCAACCCATCTCTCTCTCTCCATCTCTCGCTCCCACTCCCTCTCTCCGTCTCGCGCTCCCTCGCTCTCTCTCTATCTCTCGCTCCCCGTCTCTCACTGCCCCTCTCTCTCTCTCTCCATCTCTCGCTACCCCTACTCTCTCTGCGTCTCTCGCTCCCCCTCTCTCTCTACGTCTCTCGCTCCCCCTCTCTCTCTCCGTATCTCACTTCCCATCTCCGGCTCTCACTCCCCCTCTCTCTCTCCATCTCTCACTCCCGCTCTCTCTCTCCGTATCTCGCTTCCCCTCTCTCGCTGCCACCTCTCTCTCTCTGTCTCTCGCTCCCTCTCGCTGCCTCTCTCTCTCTCTCTCTCGCTCCCCCTCGTTCTCTCCGTCTCTGGCAGCCCCTCTCTCTCCGTCTCTCACTACATCTCTCTCTCTCTCTCTCCGTGTTTCGCTCCCTACCTTTCTCTCTGTCTCTCGCTCCCGCTCTCTCTTCGTCTCTCACAACTCCTCTCTCTCACCGTCTCTCGCAACTCTTCTCTCTCTCTCCGTCTCTCGCTCCCACTCCCTCTCTCCCTCTCCATATCTCGCAACTCCTCTCTCTCTCTCCGTCTCTCGCTCCCACTTTTTCTCTCCGTCTCGCGCTCCCTCTCTCTCTCTCCGTCTCTCACAACTCCTCTCTCTCTCTCCGTCACTCGCTCCCACTCCATCTCTCCGTCTCGCGCTCCATCTCTCTCTCTCTGTCTCTCCGTCTCTCGCTCCCCCTCTCTCTCTCCATCTCTCGCTCCCCGTCTCTCTCTCCATCGCTGGCTCCCCCTCTCTCTCTCTCCATCTCTCGCTCCCCCCTCTCTAGCTCTCCGCCTCTCTCTCCGTCTCTCGCTCCCACCTCTCTCTCCGTCTCTCGCTCCCCCTCTCACTCTCCGTCTCTCGCTCCCCTTTTCACTCTCCGACTCTCGCTCCCCCTCTCACTCTCCGTCTCTCGCTCTCCCTCTCACTCTCTGACTCTCGCTCCCCCTCTCACTCTCTCCATCTCTCGCTCCCGCTCTCTCTCTCCATCACTCGCTACCTATCTCTCTCTCCCCCTCTCTCTCTTCGTCTCTCGCTCCCCCTCTCTCTCTCTCTCCTTCTCTCGATCCCCCTCTCACTCTTTGTCTGTCGCTCCCTCTCTCTCTCCGTCCCTCGCTCCCCTTCTCTCTCTCCGTCTCTCGCTCTCCCCTCTCTCACCCACTCTCTCTCCATCTCTCGTTCCCACGCTCTCTCTTTCCGGTTCTGTCTCTCCGTCTCTCGCTCCCCCTCTCCATCTGCGTCTCTCGCTCTCTCTCTCCGTCTCTCGCTCTCCCCTCTCTCACCCACTCTCTATCCATCTATCGTTCTCCCGCTCTCTCTTTCCGGCTCTCTCTCTCCGTCTCTCGCTCCCCCTCTCCATCTGCGTCTCTCACTCTCTCTCTCCATCTCTCGCTCCCCCTCTCACTCTCCGTCTCTCGCTCCCCCTTTCACTCTCCGACTCTCGCTCCCCCACTCACTCTCAGTCTCTCGCTCCCCCTCTCACTCACCGTCTCTCGCTCCACCTCTCACTCTCTCCGTCATTCGCTCCCGCTCTCTCTCTCCATCATTCGCCCCCCCTTTCTCCGTCTCTCGCTGCCTCTCTCTCTCTCTCCGTCTCTCGCTCACCCTCTCGCTCTCTGTCTCTCTCTGCCCCTCTCTCTCTCCGACTCTCGCTACTCCTCTCTCTCTCTCTCTCCGTCTCTCGCTCCCCCCTATCTCTGTCTCTCGCTCCCCTCACTCTCACCGACTCGCTATCACTCTCCGATTCTCGCCCACCCTCACTCTCTCCATCTCTTGCTCCCCCTCCCTCTCTCAATCTCTCACTCTCCGTCTCTCGCTCCCCCTCTCTCTATCTCCGTCTATCGCTTCTCGTCTCTCTCCGTCTCTCGCTCCCTCTCTCTCTCTCACCGTGTCTCGCTCCCTCTCTCACCGTCTCTCCCTCCCTCTCTCTCTCTCTCCGTCTCTCGCTCTGTCTCTCTCCTCCTTTCCCTCCCCTCTCTCTCGCCATCTCTCGCTCCCCCTCTCTCTCTCCGTCTTTCACTCCCCCTCTCTCGCTCTCTCCATCTCTCGCTCCCTCTCTCTCTCTCCCAGTCTCTCGCTCCCTCTCTCTCTCTCTCTCCATCTCTCGCTCCCCCTCTCTCTCTCCGTCTTTCACTCCCCCTCTCTCGCTCTCTCCGTCTCTCGCTCCCCCTCTCACTCTCCGTCTGTAGCTCCCTCTCTCTCTCTCTCTCTCTGTCTCTGGATCTGGCTCCCCCTCTCTCCCTCCATCTCTCGCTACTCCTCTCTCTCTCTCTCTCTCCGATTCTCGCCCACCCTCACTCTCTCCGTCTCTTGCTCCCCCTCCCTCTCTCCATCTCTCACTCTCCGTCTCTCGCTTCCCCTCTATCTCCGTCTCTCGCTCCCTCTCTCTCTCTCACCGTCTCTCGCTCCCTCTCTCAACGTCTCTCGCTCCCTCTCTCTCTCTCTCTGTCTCTCGCTCTCTATCTCTCCTCCTTTCCCTCCCCCTCTCTCTCGCCATCTCTCTCTCCCCCTCTCTCTCTCCGTCTCTCACTCCCCCTCTCTCGCTCTCTCCGTCTCTCGCTCCCTCTCTCTCTCTCCGTCTCTCGCTCCACCTCTCTCTCTCTCTCCATCTCTCGCTACCCCTGTCTCCATTTCTCCATCTCTCACTCCCTCTCTCTCTCTCCCAGTCTCT